>NC_142933.1:116729675-116904675 GCF_046866305.1 Octopus bimaculoides | reverse complement strand
GACATTAACTTGTGTAGGTTGAACTCTGTAAAATGTCAGGGAAAGAAACCTAGCTGTTACTTGCAATAACCTACCAATACATACATTTAAAACAAAATTTTTTCAGGAGCCTTTGAAATATTATAATGGATCCTCAATTTACTATGTTGTTGCGTGGACACCCCACCCAACTCTTATATGGACCCCGGTTGAGAACCACTGATCTAAGGTTCTGATAACAGATTTGGTTATATAGCCATCAAAGTTATGCACTGAAGTACCAGTTATGCACTGGGGTCGATGTAATCAACTTAATCCCTTTGTCTGTCCTTGTTTGTCCCCTCTATGTTTAGCTCCTTGTGGGCAATAAATAAATAAGAATCCTTAACATGCAGGAGAAAAACGCTTAGTACCATTTCTTTTGGCTTTACGTTCTCAGTTCAATGCTTTCAGGATCAATAAAATTAAGGATTAGTTGAACACCGGAGTCAATGTAATAAACATTCTCCCATCCCTAAAATTGCTGGCCTTGTACCAAAATTCTAAACCAATATTATGCCATATTTGAACATCTGTTTCTATTATCTAATCTTAAATTAGAAATACTCGTTCTTACATCATCACCCATAAGTTCAGCTCGAAGAATTTTAGCCGATAAATCATTCATCTGATCTTCAGTGAGGATGACAGGAACTTCTTCTTCATTTTTCATGTCCTTCTCTTTTTCTCTGTCATCTCCATCACTGGCAGAAGACAATGAACTGCTGCTACTAGAGCTGGAACCTTATCAGAACAAAAGAGAATAAAAAAATTTTTAAATACTAAATTAATCTAATTTTTTATTAAAATATTATAGAAAACAAAGCTTTCTGGTTCAAAGAAATTGAAAGAATATTATGATTGGTGTTTTTCTGATTTTTTAACAAAAATAACCTCAATCAGCTTTCTCTTTGGAAAGAGGTTTCAATAATATTCACATCAATACTCAGCATGGCTCAGTGGTTAGAGCATTGAGCTTACAATTGTGAGGTTGTGAATTGAATTCCAGGCTGTGTGTTGTGTTCTTGAGCAAGACACTTTATTTCACATTGCTTCAGTTCACTCAGTTGTAGAAATGAGTGCCAAGCTCTGTCAGCCTTTGCCTTTTAATTGGACGACAACCACCTTGCTCAGATTTGTGCCTCAGAGGGGAACTTTCTAGGTTCAATTCCATGGTCATTCATGACTGAAGGGGGTCTTTACCTTTTACTCAGCACAAGCAGGACCTGACAGCCACATGGTTTGGGACTGGCTCTTCAGGTTGATCAATACCTTATGAGTGACATGTGGTAAATGATGGAAGCCCATAAGCCTTATAAGCATTTGTTTATAATATGCATGGCATTAGGAAGGGCATCCAGCTGTAGAAACTCTGCCAAATCAGACTGGAGCCTGGTGTAACCACCTGGTTCACCAGTCCTTAGTCAAATCGTCCAACCCATGCTAGCAAGGAAAGCGGACGTTAAACCATGATGATGATGATGTATCATGTGCACAACTACTTTTGTGTATAATATACAATGACCTTTCATATTGATACTATGATGTCTAGGAAAAAAAAATCAGTGATCAAATTTATTGTAATTGTTGTTTAGAAGATATTGTAAAACTTCATGCATCTTCAAAACAAAACCAAATTCAAAAGTGATTGTTGGTCTTTACTTAAAGTAAAGTGTAAAAACATACCCCCAGGAAAGTCAATCAGTGAAAAGCCACTCAATACAGGTGATTATAAAAAAAACATGATACAAAATGCAAGTACTTTCATTATACTTCCATTTAAGGCGATGAGCTGACAAAATAATTAGCTTGCCGGACAAAAAGCTTAGCAACATGTCTTTTGGTTTTATATTCTGAGTTCAAATTCTTTTGAGGTAGACTTTGCTTTTTATCATTTCAGAATCAATGAAAGAAATACCAATGTAATCGACTGGCCCCAACCCAACAAATGTCAGGCCCTGTACCTATATTAGAAAGAATTATATTTTCATTTAAATACTTTCATTAATGAATATTTTCATTCTTTCTACAGAAAAATATACAGCAACTGTTTGACATAATATTTGCAGTATTTCAGGAACAAAGGTTTGAGTTTATATTCATCTTTCAATATCAACAGTATCTATGTATTTTCTTTATCTATTTAATCTTCACATCTATTACATTAAAGTGTTAATAACAGATTCCTGTGGTGTAAAAAGAAAAAAATCTGTCATGCTGTGGAAAGGGGATTGTAAAAGTGTGTATGCAAAAGAGAGAGAGAGAGAGAGAGAGAAAAATTCAAATAAATGCTACTGTCATGTGTACACATACACACATATGAATGCTGTTGACACACACACACACAGCAGACACTTAGCTGTGTGTATGTGTTTGTGACAGAGTGGGATGTATGTGTAAATGCATGCATAACATCTAAATTTGTGTGTGGGAACAAAAAGAGGACTTTTTACAAAAAATATTGCTTATCCACAAGTTATAAAAAAGTTTAAAATATTCCAAGATATGACATTACATACTGATCAGTTAAGTTTTAAATTCCTATTTTTGGATCTATATATTATACTAGACTGCATCCAATGATTGATACATATAAGGAAAATTCACTGGAGCTTTATATCTCTGTATCCCAAAGGTATGAAAGGATAAGGAAAAAAACAATACTAGTGAAAATTTATATCCTACCAGAAGAATATTTTCTTTCCCTTCCAGGCTTACTTCCGCCTCTAGATCTTTCCTCATCTTTTTTCACAACTTTCAAATTGATAGATGGCTGTGATGTATTCTGTTTTTTCCACCGTGGAACACCGCTGGCATTACATGGCATTACATTGCCACGGCTCTTAGAAGTCTCGGAATCTTCATGCTCACCGGGCTTCATAAACTGAGATCTTTTACTGTCACTTGGTTTGGAACAATAACCTGAATCTCTGCTGGAATGTTCCATAGAAGTTTTATAAGAGCTTCGAGATGACTGGTAGATATTACTGTCCTGAGATTTGTCATGGTGATAAGAGCTAGGTGACTTGGAGCGATATTTCTGACTGGAATTGTCCATATTTTTATCATAAGAACCATGTTTATAACTGTCCTCCGATTTTGATTGAGTATCTGAATAATATTTATTAGGAGACTCAGGAGATCTGAACATGTTTCTTCTGTCTCCAAATCTCTCCCTATTTCTACTTGAAAATTCATGAGATTTCTTCGATTCCGTACATCTATACTGCTGGGAACCGTGCTTCTCTCTTTCAAGTTTTTCTGCTTTTTTCATCAGTGATTCTAGTTTTCTCAAAGACTTAAAAGAAAAGAAAAAGAAAGAAATCAATAAAAAAAAAAATCAATGAAAATAACAAACATCATCATCATCATTTTAATGTATTCTTTTCCTTGCTTGCATGAGTCAGACAGAGTATATTAAGGCAGATTTTTTACAGTTGGGTGCCCTTCCTGTCACCAACCTCCACCTGTTTCCAAGCAAGGTAATATTTCTCCATGACCAGACATGTTCTTACAGAATAGTGGAAATGAATGGCATTCTTTATATGGCAGTGACAATCATTTTATAATTATTGTGGAAAATCAAGATAAAGAAACACACACACATCTATTTCTATCTTCCTATTTCTGTCACACTCTAACCTTTCATCATCTGATACTGGATCACCTTCTCCAATGCACCTCTGTTATAGCAAGACACTTGTTTCTGCCTCTTAGTCTCTTTGTCACCCTTTAACCTTTCATCCACTGATACAAGTCCCCCTCCTCAAATGCCCCTGCTCCTCTCATAATTCCTTGTCTTGCAAGTTACTTGGTGACCCTGCCAGCACTGGTGCCATGTAAAATGCATACCATCCACACTGTAAAGTGGTTGGCATTTAGAAGGGCATCTAGGTGTAAAAATCATGCCCAAACTAGCCTCACCTGTGCTAGAACCACATAAAAAAGCACTGAGTCTGCTCTGCAGAGAGGTTGGTGTTAGGAAGGGCATCGAGTTATAAAAACCATGCCAAACAGACAGAGTAGCGTAGGGTAGTTTTCCTACCTGGCCACCTCCTGTGAACCGTTCTACCCATGCACGCATGGAAGAAGGACGTTAAATGATGATGATGATGTGTGTGTGTGTGTGTGTATATATATCTATATGTATGTATGTATATGCTTATATACATGACATGACAGACTTCTCTCAGTTTACATCTACTGAATCCACTCCCAAGGCTTGGTCACCCTGGAGTTGTAGTAGAAGACACTTGCCCAAGGTGACAAACATATGGACTGAACCTGGAACCATATGGTTGGCAAGCCACAACAGCCATGCCTCCACCTATTGAAATAATAATTTAAACTAATAATACAAAATATAAAATTCCAATGAAGAATTGCAAATTCCACAACATTAATGAAAGCACTTACCCCCCATCTTTCTGCAACGACATCTTCCAAACTCTGACCAGTCTCTTCAGCTTGCTCCTGACATCTTTTGTAAGATTTCCTCAGCCAAGAAATGTGAGGCACTGCTGTTTCTTTTTTATCTTCTTCTGGTAATCCTGTTCCACCATCTTTCCAAAATGGGTTTAGTTCTCGCTCTTGTTGTACAGACTATTAAAATTTATAATAATGATAATAATAATAATAATAATAAGAAGAAGAAGAAGAAGAAGAAGAAGAGGAAGAGGAAGAGGAAGAAGAAGAAGAAGAAGAAGAAGAAGAAGAAGAAGAAGAAGAAGAAGAAGAGTGGTTTCAAATTTTGCCACAAGGGCAGCAATTTTGGGGGAGGGGATGAGTCGATTGCATCAACCCCAGTGTGTAACTGGTACTTAATTTATTGACCCCGAAAGGATGAAAGGCAAAGTTAACCTCGGCAGAATTTGAACTCAGAGCGTAGTGGCAGACGAAATACAGCTAAGCATTTCGCCTGGCATGCTAACAATTCTGCCGTCACACCACCTTATTATAATAATAATAATAATAATAATAATAATAATGATAATAAATAAATAAATGTTCATAGAGTTCTGACATGAAGTAGTTGTATGCAGTCAACTTAATGTGACAGTCCCATGAAGGGAATAATACTACTGCTATTGAGCCCTAGGAAGCTGCACTGCTTTCTGTCAGCCTTGATACATTTCCTGTGTTCTTATGGTTACAAGGGGGAGACAAGCACCTCCACCCAGCTAAGCCTGCATCCAAGGACAGGTTTCTGAGTCTTTGCTCATCATCAGTCTGGAGTAGCATGACCTGCTAGTCGAAGATGCCTGTCAAGCTCTTGTAAACATATAATAATTCTAGGACACGGGAATAATTCTTGTAAACATAAGGACACAGGAAATGTGTCAAGGCCGACAGGAAGCAGTGCAGCTTCCTAGGTCTAACCAACAGTAGTATTATTCCCTTCAGGGGACTGTCACATTAAGTTGACAGCATACAACTACTTCATTGTATCACAACTGCATAAATCTCTCTGAGAGATTTAGAAAGGTACTATTTCAAGTTCTGACATGTTTTGATACTTATAACGATATTGGTAATATCTATAAAAGAATAAAAAAAAAATCTGTGGATTTGGGTGGGGGGGGGGGTCTTGTTTTTTTGTCTTTTTTCTTTTGCTTTCTTTTTCTTTTTATTTAGCCATGAGGCAAAATTTGAAGTCAGAACATAACATCTTAAAACAACAAATAGTAAAAATAAATTAAAATATATATCTTTTATTCATCTTTTATCTTGTTTCTGCCATTTGGCTGCAACCATGCTGGAGCACACCACCTTGAAGGGTTTTAGCCAAACAAATCAACTGAAGGACTTATTTTTTTAAAGCCTAGTACTTATGCTATCGGTCTCTTTTGCCAAACCGCTAAGTTACGGAGACATAAACACACCAACACGAGTTGTTAAGCAGTGGTGGGGGGACAAGCACAGACACAAAGACACACACACACACAGATATGTACATACATAAACACATACACACACACACACACATATATATATATATCCTCAACCATATCATTTAACGTCCGTTTTCTATGCTGGCATGGGTTGGACGGTTTGACTGAGGACTGGCAAGCCAATAGGCTGCACCAGGCTCCAATCTGATCAGGTAAGGTTTCTAAAGCTGGATGCCCTTCCTAACACCACCACTCTAAGAGTGTAGTGGGTGCTTTTTATGAGCCACCGGCACAGGAGCCAATCAGGGGACACTGGCATTGACCATGTTCGGATGGTGCTTTTTACATGCCATCAGCACGGGAGCTAATCAGGGTTGGACAGTTTGACTGAAAACTGGGGAGCTGGGGGAGCTGCACCAGGTTCCAATCTAATCTGGCAAGGTTTCTACAGCTGGATGCCCTTCCTAACACCAACCACTCCAAGAGTGTAGTGGGTGTTTTTTGTGCTACCAGCATGGGTGCCAGTCAGACGGCACTGGCATTGGTTCAGCAGGTCTTCGCAAGCACAGCATATCACCCAACGATTGAAGAGTGCTTTCAACAGGCCAGTTACATGACACTGGCATCAGCCGTGACTACAATCTCATTTGACTTGCCGGGTCTTCTCAAGCACAGCATATCTCCAAAGGTTTCAGTTGCTTGTCATTGCTTCTGTGAGGCGCAACATTCGAAGGTCATGCTTCACCACCTCGTCCCATGTCATCCTGAGTTTTACTCTTCTACAGGTTCTTTCCGCCATTAGAGTGAGACAATTTTTCACACAGCTCTCCTCATCCATATGCATCACATGACCATACCAGTACAGTCATCTCTCTTGCACACCACATCTGATGCTTCTGATGTTCAACTTTTCTCTCAGCCCGTCGTATATATGTATGTGTATATATATATATGTGTGTGTGTGTGTGTGTGTGTGTGTGTGTGTGTGTGTGTATGTGTTTGTGTGTCTGTGTTTGTCCCCCCAACATCGCTTGACAACCAATGCTGGTGTGTTTAGGGCCCCCTTAACTTAGCAGTTCGGCAAAAGAGACCGACAGAATAAGTACTAGGCTTACAAAGAATAAGTCCTGGGGTCGATTTGCTCGACTAAAGGCGGTGCTCCAGCATGGCCACAGTCAAATGACTGAAACAAGCAAAAGAGTAAAAGAGTATTCCTGTAGAATCATTCTTTTATAGAAACCAATGTAGAAGAGATATCAAAAAATCATTAGGAGGAGAGGAAAAAATGGAAAGATTATTAAAAAATTTAGTTAAAATTTTTAATTAGGAAAATCTAGCTCATTTTCTTTTTTACCTCTAATTTTTTCTTCTCTTCTTCCTTCTTAGCATTTTTCAGCTTGTTTTGTTCTTGTCTGATTTGGTAACGGCTTACAGTCGGTAATGCTTCAAATCCCATTTCCATCCAGTTGTCTCTCTAGATAATAAAATACACAAATATATATATGTGTGAGTGTGTGTGTGTGTGTATGTGTATGTGTGTGTGTGTATATATATATATATATATATATATATATATAGACAGAGAGAGACAGACAGACAGAGACAGAAAGAGATATATAGATAGATGGATGGATGGATGGATAGATATAGATATTTAAGCCTATATGGGTTACGAGCTTAAAATATCGGGTGGTGTGGGTTATGGTCTTGTCACCTGCATCGTAAATCAGGTAGGAATCATACCCAATGACTGGTGTAGCAGTACCATAGTCAACTGCTACAAAGGTAAAGGTGATGCTTTAGATACAAATAACTACAGGAGTATCAAATTGCTGGATCAGGTGATGAAGGTCATGGAGAGGGTCATAGCCCAACTAATTAGGGAGAGAGTTAGCCTAGATGAGATGCAGTTTGGGTTCGTGCCAGGGAAAAGCACCACTGATGCTATATTTCTGGTAAGGCAGCTGCAGGAGAAATACCCAGCCAAGGATAAGCCTCTGTACTTGGCTTCTGTTGATTTGGAGAAAGCCTTTGACAGAAGTCCCCAATCCCTTATCTGGTGGGCGATGCAGAAACTAGGGGTAGACAAATGGTTGGCAAGAGCTGTACAGGCTCTGTATAGGGATGCTGTCAGTCAGGTGAAGGTTGGCAACGAGTATAGTGAAGAAGTCTGGGTAGAAGTAGGGTATCCATCAAGGATCAGTCCTCAGCCCTCTCTTATTCATCATAATCTTTCAGGCAATAACAAAGAGATTGTGAAGGTACCTGTAGAAGGGGTTAGGGTTAGGAAGATGTGGGATGAAGCAGTGAGAAAGGATCTTCAAACACTGAGCCCCACTGAAGAAATAAGAAGGGACCAGGAGATGTGGCGATTTGCTGTACTTGATAAGACATTTTAAGCTAAGTAAAATTGCTATCTTCCACATATACAGGCTTGTCCTTTCAGGTGTGAGTGCCACTTAAAAAGCACCCATGCCGGTGTTGCGTTAATACACCTGTACCAGTGCAGTGTAAACACACCCATGCAGGTGGCATGTAAAAAGCACCCAGCACACTATGATAAGTGATTGGCATTAGGAAGGAGATCCAACTGTAGAAACCATGTCAAAGCAGACAGTTGGAGACTGGACAGCTCCCTGCTAGCCAGCTCCTTGTCAAACCATCCAACCCATGCCAGCATGGAGAGTGGATGTTAAACGATGATGATGATGATGATGATAAATGAGTACTGTTTCTTTGATATATTCTTCTTTATGTAGAAAGAATAGAGTTATGAAAATTAAAGACAATAAACTGAATCATAACCATTAACCCTTACTATGCTAATTAAATTTTTCCTGGTGATGTAACATGTACCATATGATGTAATCATATACAAATCAGTTCTTGCAACTTTTTTCTATTTGCCAGTAAATGTAAAAGGTGTGCACTATATCATATGAAATGTGAAGAATTCTTGAAAATACCCAGCTATCAAAAACAAATAAACTCAGTTCTCATGCCTCAAGTGTATATGAACAGAACTGAGTATACTCAGTTCCCATGCAGTAAGAGTTAAGCATAATTAATTAAACAATACATTTTCTCCAAATATTTCAAAACCTTTGAGGTCTTGTGCTCACCTAGGAATAAAAGGGTTAAGAAAGTAAGAACCATACCTTTAAAGGTGCATCTGAAGATGGATTTGTTGCAGGAACTGCAGCAGGTTTTTTAACCCACTTGCCTTCATTATCAGAGCTTTCCTTTATAAATACATAAACAATTTCTTTGTTTTTATCTCAAATCAATGTGAGACAGTAAAAAAATAACTAAAATAAAATCAAAATTTAGTTACATGTAGTGTAAAGATGAAAAGCATTAAATAAGATTGTCCAACAAATTTTCAGTTTCCATAACATTCAACAACAAAGTCAACTGATCTTTACTACAAATATATTGATTACAAAATTTAAAATTAGTCTTTAATGTGCACCTCAGCATTTGATGGAAATTCAGAAATAGGTAAGGTTTGACAACAGGGAATGCATCTGGTTATTAAAAATCTTCCCAAGTAAACTCTGTCCAACCCATGTAGGCTTGGAAAAGTAAATGTCAAAGAGGATGACAATGATCCATTTACAAAAGAAAGCCCAGTGTCCATGATCATCTTCAGAGATTCTGAGATTAGTAACAAGAAGGGAGAAAGTTAGTCTCAGACCCAAATCCTGGCCCAAATGCTTACAACACAATGAATTCAACAAAAGGCATTTAAAGCCAAGTGGTGGTGTTAATTTGGGCAATAGATGAAGTCTACCAACCAAAATCAGGAACAGTCATTTTACCGAGCTTCTATATCATTTCCATTTACTAAATTTCACTCAAGATTTTTAATTAACCCAAAACTTTAAAAGAAGACACTTGCCCAAGGTGTCAGACAAATGAATTGAACCTGAAATCACAGAGTTGTGAAGTGAGGTTCTTAACCACACAGCCATACCTGTAGTCAGTGATAACATCTGACTAGTTGTTTAGCAGTAAGTGGCCAGTTACAGCAACAGTTTTATAAATAGCAACTGGCCTATTTCACAAAGTGACAACGACACATCTTTAGAAAGATAACTTAACACTTACAGAATCGGATGATTCTGAATCACGGTGCTGTTTCTTCTCTTTTTTATGTTTCTTCTTTTTTTTCTTCTCTTTCTTTGATTTCTTTGATTTGGTTTTGTGTTCACTCTGCAACATTATAAAAATTTAAGGATTAAAAAAACTGACAATCTGTTGGTTATAATGACAAGGGCTTCAGATGATCCAATCAATGTTGTAAGAGCCTGCTCATGAAATTAACATGCAAGTGGTGGAGCACACCACAGACACACAGACCCTTAATATAGATTCATCATGACACAGAATGTGACAAGGCTGGCCCCTTTCGAATTACTGGTACAACTCACTTTTGCCAGCTGAGTGGACTGGAGCAATGTGAAATAAAGTGTCTTGCTCAAGGACACAATGTGACACTAAGAGTTGAATTCATGATCTTACAACCATGAACCAAATACCACCAATCCACGTGACTTCATCATCATCATCATCATCATCGTTTAACGTTCGCTTTCCATGCTAGCATGGGTTGGACGATTTGACTGAGGACTGGTGAAACCGGATGGCAACACCAGGCTCCAATCTAAATTTGGCAGAGTTCAGGATTCAAATTTGAGGTTTAAGATGTAACAAAATACCATTCTCAAGATAGAGATAATTTGAGACAGAATTATCACTATGTATCATGTACTGCACAGGCACTTTTACTTATTTCTTTATTGCCCACAAGGGGCTACACACAGAGGGGACAAACAAGGACAGACAAACAGATTAAGTGGATTATATCGACCCCAGTGTGTAGCTGGTACTTATTTAACCAACCCCAAAAGGATGAAAGGCAAAGTCGATCTCAGCGGAATTTGAACTCAGAACGTAAAGACAGACAAAATACCACTAAGCATTTCGCCCGGCGTGCTAACGACTCTGCCAGCTCGCCGCCTTTTTTTTCTTATTTCTTTATTACCCACAAGGGGCTACACACAGAGGGGATAAACAAGGACAGACAAAGGGATTAAGTCGATTACATTGATTAATAATACAAATAAAAAGTGTAAATCATAGACAAATGAACAATAGTAGTTAGCAGTAAAAGTAACCATGAAATTTGTTCCAATGCTCAAAGAGCTTTGTAGAAGTTATTGATAGCTTCTTTCATCTAGGTAATCTAATTACCAGTGGAAGAAGGTGTTCCAGAAGTATAGTGTCTACAGTGGAGAATGAATAGGAAAATGTTTATGAGAATATTACCTCTACAGACAACAAAGGCATTCTCTCTCTTTCTTTGAGTGAAGGGTAGATTGTATGATGTTTGTGTACAAAATGCAAAGTTGTATGGTAGCAAAACCTAGGCATTGAATATGAAGAAAATATAAGGACCAGAAAGAGATGAAGCAAGCATGTTGTGTTAGATGAGTAATGTTAGTGTACACAATCAATGGACCACATGTGAGCCAAGAGAGAAAAACTGTATATACAAGATGTCAGATGGAGTGTGCAAGACAAAAGACTGATCTGATATAAACATGTAATGAGCATGGAAGATGACAGCTAGATAAAGAAGAGTGACATATTTAAAGTAGAAGGAACATGAGAAAGAGGAAAACTAATGAAGATAATAGGAGAAAGTGTTGGAAGCTGAACAGAGGATGATGAACTTCATAAAGAAAAGGACAAAATGGTCACAACAAAAAATGGGAGCCTATGTTGACAAAGACCATACAATAATCCAAGCAAGTATGGAAAAACAGACATAAGATGATGATGATTGCTTACTTGTTTATCAATTCTCTCCAATACAGATGGCAACATCCAGTCATCATATCCTTTCTGTTTTGCAATTTCCTTTTTTCTTTCAGCTTTTCCATAATCAGATTTTGCCTTTAAAAATAAAAAATTTGAAATTCAAAACAAAACAATAAAAGAGTCACTGTTAAAAAACTTCACTACCATTTCAAGTGACAATTCAATCAATTTTATTTTTACCTTTCACCTATGAAAATTCTGTTTCGTTTAATTTAACTACATATTGGGGATTTTAATCCAGAGGGTGTCCACAAAGTCTGGGTACATGGGGATTAACACATACTTTAAGAAATTATTATTTCTTATATTTAATTGTTTATGATATGATTTTATTTACTCCATGTACCCAGACTTTGTGGACACCCTGTAGCTTAACTCCACCTCCTGCCTTTTTGGAAACCTTTAGCAGAGTTACTCTATTGCAAGCATTAGGCCGAGGTCTCCAGTTTGAGACACCAAAAAGAGTCATAGTTACTGTGCTTTCTCTTCTGACAAAAACATATTTAAAAAAAAAAATTCACACAGAGTAACCAGAAGAAAACTAACCAAACCATAAGAGACAAAATGATTCAACGTAAAGATGTGATTATGGTTTAACCCTCTAACATTCAGATTAGTCAACCAAATGTAATGCATGTTTATTCACATTGTCTTGAATCAATCATGCATTATCTTGTAGCTTCAAAATTTTGATGATGGAATTGTTATTTTTAGAATGACATTGTAGGGAAGGTGTGAGAGGTTGGATCTAGATGGTTTAAATGCTAAAGGGTTAAAATTGCTACATTTTTCTGTAAGATTTAGAAACAATATCCACGCAACTACATGGTTTCAGCTTCAGCATCACTTGCACAAGTATCTTCTAATATAGCTCTAGATCAACCAACGATTTGCGAGTGAATCTGGTAGACAGAAACTGTGTAGAAGCCCATCATATTATATATATATATATATAATTTTTACGGCATAACTACAGAGTTCTACCCCACAGACTTTGGAAGGTCATAACTTTCAGAAAAATGAATATTTTTTAATGAAATTTTCTATGCATATTGTATTTATTATGTAGATCCCACTCGGTGGTGTTTCGGAGCAAGTCGTCCATAATTGTTTCATTTTTCTCTATTATGTGCGTATGTGCATCCGTAGATTTGTACTGAAGTAATATGCTGCTTCTGTTCTCTTCTACTTCTCTATTAGAAACGTTTACTTTGGAATTTACTTCTATTGAGAAAAAAAAATCGTGTGCATTTTATTTTTAACGTAAGTTTTCTTATGACGACTTCTCTCTTCTGCTTATTACTTCATTAGAAATCTACGGATGCACATACGCACATAATAGAGAAAAATGAAACAATTATGGACGACTTGCTCCGAAACACCACCGAGGGGGGAACGCTTCTCAAAAATAACCTGCAGTTGTTTCCTTCAAAATTCCTACATGCTCGAAATGTACATACATCAAGGTATATTTGTAGAAAATTTCACGAAAAAATATTAATTTTCATGGAAGTTAAGAAGAATTTAAGTGGACTCTGTTGGAATTTCCGAAAATTGTCCCCCACCCCCATTCCAAAACACTTTCACCGAACATTTTTGTATATTCGGAATCTACATAATAAATACAATATGGGGTAGAACTCTGTAGTTATGCCATTTTTACAATTGCTTTCCATGCTGGAAATAATACCGAGTACTTTTGCAGTCTCTTTTTGTTCCGAGTTCAAATTCCTCAGACGAGTACTGGTTCGATGTCCAAAACTTTGAGGCTGTGTGACTTTGTTAGAAAACAATAATATAATACTGATAACAATCAATCTAAAAACAAATCAAGCAATTTCGCAAATATAATCTCTGTACGAAGTTTACGATCAAAAGTTACCCGAAATTAAAATAATTCAGGACATTCGAAATGGAAAACAAATGTTATGGATTATCTTGGATATTTATATGAGAGGTTTGTATATATTTCAAAACGACTAATATACACACCTGAGAAAACAAACTTAATCTATAATAATTTTAAAAATTATTATTAATTACTAATATCATTAAATATTTAAATAATGTAATATTTTGTGGTTGGGGAAGTCTTTATTTACTAATTATTGATAAAACAGGTGACTGGGTCGATTGTCAATTTCAATGTGTATATTTGTTTCCCTTTATAGTTTTCAACTCTCACGGTTAAAATACAAAATAAGCGTTAATATTTTTCTAATGAAGACTTAACCTTTTTAATGACATCTTGCCGAGCCTTTCTCAACTGCTCCCGTTCTTCTTCGATCGCAAAACAACTTCTAAAAGCAATTGGTTCCATTTTCTCTGAATGTTTTCAACAGGAAATTCTTATCAAACCGGTGTAATAGTCTCCATTCTAAACGGTGTTTAGTGAAACATTGATACCAATTATATTTTACCGACAAGGGAAACTGAACATTTATTTCAGTTATTTCCCAAATGGTTTTTCTCCTTACGAAATTGATGGTTCTACAGGGTGTCCACAAGGTCTGGGTACATGGAGTAAATAAAATCATAACATAAACAATTAAATAATTTCTTAAAGTATGTGTTAATCCCCATGTACCCAGACTTTGTGGATACCCTGTACATTCTTGAGTGTTTTAATATTTTTTCTCTTAAGAGCTTTTTTTTTTTCAGCCATTCAACAACGATGCACTTTTGATGCTTATCATGAAATGAATAAGTTTATTTTTATACTAGCTTAAAAGCCACCCTCTTGTGGAGGGCTCTTCATTGGACCTTGGGCCCAACAATGACTCTTCATGTATTGAGTACGTATTAAATTTTATTAAACTTGACCAATATTTTTCAAGCAATGAACAATTTTCATCAAAACAATGAAATAATTTGTCAACTTGGAACTTATTGCAAAGCTGCAGGATAAACATTTTTTGTCTTCCCATTCAGGGGTCAGTACAATTTTTTTTTCCCGTCTAACCTCTCTCTCTCTCCCTCACTCTCTTTCTGTTGATTGTTTTCTTTTCAATTATTACCATCACCAGTACCACCACCATTACCATAGACACACCATTCAGACTTCTGACGCCACCACCATCAATTCCTTTGACTTCACTGCCTTCCTCTTCACCACTGTCTTTCACATCGCTTACTATCACCGTTGTCCCTGACTGCTTCAGCTACCACCACCACCACCATTATCACCGGCACCTCTGCCTCTCTCACAACTACAGTTCATACTATTACTATTACCCCATTACCATCACAGCTATCAATCTACTAGCGTCTCTATGCCTACTATTACTCTCACCCAAACATGAGCAATAGTAGGAGCGTCAATGAATAGTGAGAGAGGGGATCAAAGTGTGACACACTGACACACAAAAATTAGTTTTCGCATTTATTATATTAGATGTAACTAGACTTACTCTGGTAAAGTATTCACGGAATTGTTTGTCAGTTTGTAGAATAGGAATTCACAGTACTTATGCATGTATATATATTTAACCTAACTTCTGGACATATTTAATTGGAACTATCCAAACAATAGTAGTCAATTTACATGAGTAGAGGCTTTTTTTTTGTGTGATTAAAATGTAGGTTTTAAACCAATGCTAGTACAACCAGCTTTAGGAACCCTACTACAAATTGACCTGTTTCCTCAACAAGAAACGCCACTGACTACCAACTGCTGTTCCACCACACAACATCTAAACAGCATCTATTATTTTAAATCTTTCTCTCCTTTGAGTATCCGATACAACGGCTGTCGTAAAACTAGATCTAATAGAGAACTACTCTCCTATGTCAACTCACCAGTTTCACTTGACCTCAAGAAACTTCATGTAAACAAACTATTTGTATGCTGACACAGTCAAAACGATGTTTCTGACCATGTCTAGCTCTCAAACATCGGCTTTGCTTGTCATCTCTTTGACCAGTGGCTTTCTGTTAGGTATTACTATCATAGTACTCTCTCCAACCTACTCTCTGGTTTGTACCCAAGATTTAGCTTTGTGTACCACACATTTTTACCTCCATGCATCAGCAACTTACTTGTCATGTCCAGCAATGCCCACTCCAAGACAGATGATACCACACTTCATGTCTTCCTAACCTTCTATAGAAGTGATAAACAGGAAAGATAAATTGTAGTCTGATGCTGGCTGAAACTTTGCCAATCAGCTGGATAGCATTTTTACCTCTAGTAATAAATCAAATCATTGAAATTAATTACTCCAAGACAAAAGAAAAAAAAAACGTCAGTGTTGCCATATTTAATGTGGTGAGCATTGCCTAATAATGAGGGTTTATATGGGAAGGAAGACAACTTTGAGCATGTTTAGTTTTTTTTTTAAATTTTTTTATTTTTTAGACCACATTAGTGAAGAACTATTATTTGTGATTCTCTTATTATTAGTTCAGCTAGTAATTTCAAGTCTATGCTTCATTGACGAAGTCTAATCAGATTGAAACATACTGAAAATTATATTCTGTACTTCCTGAAAAGATTAAAATAGTTATTATGCTAATGTTGTATGTCACCACAATTATTTCCAATTTAGTGTTTAATGTCTAACACTAACTTAACTGTTTTCTACATAATCTAGGATATTTGTGTGTGTGTAGCAGCTGTATTATCTTAGATATGTGTGCAGTACTTCTGTGAGGGTTTCTCTTGTGAGTTGTTGAAAACCAGCTACAAACCAGGGCTGTTCATATATTTTCTGATTCTAAAGCAGCAGTTTTGACAGTCAGGGCTGGAATTAGGCTGGAAAGATCCTAAGCTATATAAAGTATGGAGAACCCCTTATTGAAAACATGTATGTCTTTTAATCCTTTTGAAACCCTAAGCTGTAGGGTTGTTCAGTTTATATCTAAATCCTACACAGTTGGCAGTGCCATAGCTGCATGGTTGCTTTAAAAGATCATCAGAATTTGTGAAATTTAGCATTAATTTCAGTGTTTTGTTGTTATTCATCAATGTGGAATTGTACGAGATTGTTTCTTTGCCCCATTTAAGAGCATTTTCAAAGTGTTTATTTATGGAAGCAGTGCATTCTGGCAAGAGGTGTCTAGACTGTATATAGATGACACTCCTTTTAAATCCTGAGAGATGAGTGGCAATAATTTAAAACTCATGTGGAGCTTCCCAGAATGTTCTGGCCAATGGAGTTGATATTCAGTTTGAAGTTCTGCATTTTAATTCCAAGACAAAAAAAAAAAAAAAATTTTATGAAAATAAGAGAAGTTCTAGAGGATTGCTATATTTGGAATGAGAATTTAAATGACAAGTTTGATTTAAGATTATGGCTTAGTAGGCATGGTGTGATAAGGAAAAGCAGGTAAACTGGACTGGATTGGATTGGATGATAAACCGTTTGTCAAGAAAGCAGTACCCATGACAGGGTCTCTGAAACTAGGTATTCTTAACCCTTTAGTATTCAGAATACTCTGTCAAATGTAAAGCTTATTTATTAACATCGTTTTGAATTAATCATGCATTATTTCATAGCTTCTAGATTTTGATGACGTGATAGTTTATTTTTAGAATGATATTGTAGGATAAGTGTGAGAAGCTGGATCTAGCCAGCCTGAACATAAAATGGGTAGAATTTTTGGGCCATGTATAGCTGGTTTAAATACAAGGAGGTTAAACTAGAAAACGAATCTGAATGCTTCCAAAACAATGGACTTTTCTCAAGGCACCCAGAGTGTCAGGGGGTAAGTATTATGCCGGGTAGAGGATTAAATCTATCATCCAAGTAGGCAATAGCAGGATTTGAACTAAAGAAACAAGGGAACTGGAACAAATACCGTAAGGCATTTAGTGAAACATTCTTACATTTCCATCAATCCAACACCATGAATTAATATTTTTAATTTTTAAATTAACCTTGAAAGGATGAAAGACAAAATTAACCAGTGGCATCCGAATTATTTTATTCAAGAGCTAACACCATTGTAGTAACAATAGAAGAGACAGGGGTATAATGTTTTCAGTGGGTGTAAGTATAAATGATAGAAGAGACAAAATAATGGCTTCAGCCGGTTGTTGTAACAAATTAAAGAGACAAAGGAGTTATACAGTAAGTCAGTGGTTGTATTGTTAGTGTATCGGAGGTTCACTAATTAGAGAATGTTTTAAAGTTTAGTATTCCAGATTGACAGTTTGCTTATGGAAAGCTAACCAATCCTAGGCAATGTGATCAGAACTTGTGTGCAGAGTACTTCTACCTTGTATAGGATCAGCAGCTGTCCATAACTGAAAAAGTTTCTGCTCAGGAAGAGAAAGCCAAAAGTTTGGTTACTATTTTATAAATATGAGGTCACTACAAACCATAAATCTTAACATACAAGACAGAAAGTGCAAGGAGAGTATGTGCATGGAAACATTACATGTCTTAGTACTGCCTGTGCTTTAGAAGGCAAATGAAGGAGTAAAGCACCATGTCTATAGAGTTCCTGTGAAGAGCAGTCACACCAGGTATTATTAACTTTGGCTGTGTGGTACAAAGGCACAAATGTGGCTCTCTGGTAATAAGTTTGCTTCTCAACCACATGGTTTCAGGTTCAGGCCCACTGCATAGCAACTTCAGCAATTGTTTTTCACTATAGCTGCAGTTTTGGTGATGGATTTGGTAGAAACTTGTATATCTTGTGTTGGTCATTTGGCTGTGACCATGCTGGGGCACTGCCTTGAAGAATTTCTAGCCAAACGAATCAACCCCAGTGTTTCATTTTTTTTTAAAGCCTGGTGCTTATTCCATTGGTCTCTTTCACCAAACCACTAAGCTACAGGGATGTAAAAACACCAACAGCAATTGTCAAGTTATAGTGGAGGTCAAAAACAGACACACCTATATCAGGATTTTTTCAGTTTCCATCAACCAAATTCACTCACATGGATAGAAGAAGACACATACCTAATGTGTCACACAGTGTGTGTGTGTATGTGCATGTACATATGTCCTTGCTTTGATATCACGTGAGAGTGGTAAGCAAGCACTGTCTGTTTTCAATCTTCTGTGAAAAACGGTCAAGGGGAAATATTCAAATACTTGAAAACAAGTGAGAGTTGGCAACAGGAAGGGCACCCAGTCATAAAAAAATCTGCCTCAACATATTTCATCATGCTAACATAAAAAAGAACATTAAAACAATGGTTTTGAAATACATAATGATAGAACATAGCCACATGAGGTTTGTGGGATATCTCATCAATCAAAAGAAAAATAAAGATGTCAATAACAAAATAAAAAAAAAATAAAGACAGATCAAATTTCATTCCAATACTTTATTTTTCATTCTTTAAATTCCATTTCTTTTCCTTTTCCAACAGAAAAAACCATTTTAAGAAAGAGGAGTTATTCATAGATGATAACAAAATGTCTCAAGCTGCAATGGTTCATAAAGGTGCTTAGCTCTGAATTCTGTAGCATTATGTAAATAAAATGTGTCTCCCTTTGAATAGGAAACTAGTCTATCACAGGTAACAATTCCTGAACATCTACTAGTACCACCTATTCCAACTGGGTTGAACTGAGGCACATAACATTAGTGTCCTATCCAAAGACACAGAATACTTGCTGCATGAGCAGGTAGGCAGTTCAATAACTTAATTATTCACTTGGTGATTTCATGTCTACAGATGACAACAGCAAAAGGTGGGGAAAAAAATGAGTGTCATGTTGGTGCAAGAAGGGAAATAACTGACAAACATTTTTTTTCTCAAAGAGTGGATTATGAGGAAAATGGAAAAAAAAAACAAAAGAAAAAAGCCAAAGGGAAAGAAGTAAAATCTTTCCTTTTTCCTTTAATTTCAAAAGGAACAGCAAATAGATAATGATAATACTGGTTTCTTTCAAAATAAAATCTTTGGAATAAATCATGAAATAACAACCCAATTTTCATTCTAAGAAAAGAAAGATAATGACAAACAAATTAAGATACACATAAGAAATTCTTTGTAATAATACTTTTACTAACAAAAAAACAACAATGGGAGGAAAGAATAAATATAAAAATATACAGACAACAAAAAATATTTTATATACATCCAATAAATATAATTATTACAGGTTGTGCTTCTGCAGGAGAAATTTATAAATATATTTCTTTATAAACTGGATGATTTGATAGCGTATGCAATTATACAGTTCCACATTTAACGAACAGAAACCAAAAGGAAAAGAAAAAGTGCAGTTACCTGCTTTGAATACAATAACATACAAGGATATTACAATGAAGAAAAGGTTAAAACAAGTGGCTCTAACCAAGTAGAGGTATGATAGGAGGAGAGAGAAGTCTGGCAGCTAGATACATTTCCATGAACAATAATTGTAAGGAACATGGAAAGTTGTGAGAATAACACAAAACTATTTCAAAGAAAAGAAACTTTCAAGAAACTAGAAACAGTGAACATAAATTCTTACTTTGGATTAATTAACAAGGTAACTTTGTTTTTCAAACAAGGTGATGGAGAAAAAAATGTGATGGCAAAATAGCTAAGAAGTTATAAAATCTGGAATCCGAGAAAACCTGTGACGGTCTGCATCGGTAACAATAAGTTCACAGAAGAAAGTTTAGTTACTGTGAAGAGTGTAGAATCCAATGCTTCATGTTGTTACCCTTTGTCTAAGAGTGAGGAAGACAGAGTGAATAGAAGTTCTGTTTAGGTCAGAGTAATATAAATGAAGGAGGAATCGAAGCAGGAGGAAGGTCAAGATAGACAGAAGAGGGTAACGAGTTACAGGTTCTTTTGAACTTCAATTCTGGAATTTGCAGTTCCTTCACTTCATTCATCTGACCTCTGGGCCCCTCACACCACCTCTCTTACCACTCTCCCTATAACCCACACTTTTCCACTCCCATTTATTTATCTTACAGGTCAGGTAGCAACAGACCAACAGCGTCACTGTTTTGTCTCTTCCATTCTTGGACAAAGGTCTGAAATATCAGATTCTACATTTTTGTAGGTGCCAGTTATCTTTCAACAACAATAAATTCCAGTATAAACCACACTCACACACACACACACACACGCATATATTTGAATATATCTATGTTTGTATATGTGCATGTATGCACACACACATATACATACGCATGCACACAACACAAACGTCCATGCTTGTGTATATTTATATATTGATAATATAAGTTCAATTTTTAAATAGGAATACATGAATAACAACTGTATCTACATACTTTATTTCCATTACAAATATTCAAAACTACATTTTATTCTAAAATGGTCCCATTTATTTTCATTTAACAAATCAGATATTTCTAAAATGATACAAGACAGAAAATATCCAACAGATTATTTATCCAACTATAACGTTTGTAACATTTCCTTGTTACTATCTAATATTCACCATTAATATTGTCCACAAAATTTTGTTTTGTTTTTTCTACTAGCTAATGACTTATAGTTACTATCATTTTTCTTTTCAAAAAAAATGGATGAGTTATAAGTATTATTTATAGATGAAACCTGAGGTATCCCGATGAGGAATCAGATCAATATTATTTATTTGATGAAAAAAGAAATAAACAGTTATAAGTTTCATTTTAATTTCAATATACAATAGTCTTGAAATTTCTAAATACTTATTTTTTTTAATATTATTTAAATTTTAAAAGATATGTGTCTGTTTAATATATATATAAATAAGTATATAATAAAAAAGATTAACAACTGCAATCCATATCCTAAAGTAAAGATATTTTGATTAACTTTTTTAAATATTTTAATACAATTCTTGGATTGTCTTGAAATAAATAGTAGAGAATATTTTAACGAGAATCTATCTGAAAAATGTTATAACAGATCTTTAGGTTTATATTGAGATTAAAATTTAGGATCAAAATTTTAATAGTTAACTCGGATCAAATTATGCAAATATTGTATGCAAGTAGTTTCATTGTAATAATTCTATGGAGAAACTATAGCATTAACAATTGCATTCAATCCTCTGTTATACCATAAGTCACAAAAGAAACCCAACTTTGGATGTATCAAATAATTTTTTCTTTTTTTTTTTACCATTTACAAATACTATAACTTCCTTTGAAGATGCGATATATATATTTATACACACACACACACACGCACACATGCATACACACACACGTATATATATCGTTAATCTTGTGCATTGCCAACAATAGTCAATATAAACATGAAAAGCTGAACAATATCCAAATAAAGATTCAAAGCTGCAAAAATGTATTCTTCTGGTGATATTGAGTACTTGTGGCGTCCTCCAATCATCATCTGGGTATCAAATACCAGATACTGAAAATAAATACAAAGCAATATCAGTATAAAGCAATCTAATGAAAAACCATCAGAATTTATTCTGATGTGCCTCTAGTAATTACAATTTATATTTGAATTGACACTTATGCACCAAGTACAGTGCTTAGCCCTGCTTATGTCTGTCTTACCAAACTCGTTGTTAGCACTCCGTCGCTTACGACGTCGAGGGTTCCAGTTGATCCAATCAACGGAACAGCCTGCTTGTGAAATTAACGTGCAAGTGGCTGAGCACTCCACAGACACGTCTACCTTTAACGTAGTTCTCGGGGATATTCAGCGTGACACAGTGTGACAAGGCTGACCCTTTGAATTACAGGCACAACAGAAACAGGAAGAAAGAGTGAGAGAAAGTTGTGGTGAAAGAGTTCAGTAGGTTTCGCCACCATCCCCTGCCGGAGCCTCGTGGAGCTTTAGGTGTTTTCGCTCAATAAACACTCACAACGCCCGGTCTGGGAATCAAAACCGCGAGTCCGCTGCCCTAACCACTGGGCCATTGTGCCTCCTCACCAAACTCGTATGGATTAGACAAATACAAGTTACTGAAGCACTATTTTTACAGCCTTTTCTACTGCTGACCCTTGCCTATATCACAAAAAGGGAAGTTATCATTCTACCGATCAAACAATTTGACATGGGAATGTGAACATAGTTGGGCTTTTTTTCAGAGATGTGTAAATGTAAAGTATCACACACATACAAAAGGTTTGTAGATAGAGTGAATTTGGTAGACAGAAACTATTGATCTCTTTTGGCAAACCGCTAAGTTACAGGGAGATAAACATACTAACAGCAGTTGTCAAGCAGTGGGAGGGGGTGGACAAACAAAGACACACACACACATGGATATATACACACACACACACAATGGGCTTCTTTCAGTTTCCATCTACCAAATCCACTCACGGTTTTGGTTAGCCTGAAGCTATAGTAGAAAAGACTTGCCCAAGGTGCCATGCAGTGGGACTGAACCCGAACAATGTGGTTGGGAAGCAAACTTCTTATTACACGGTCACGCCTGCACCTGATCAATCAATTTATCTAATTAACCAATTATTTTTTAAGGTTGGATGCTCTTCATACTATGAGACACAAAAGGAATTTATCAGATAATGGTTATATTAAAGTTTAAATTCATTACTAGGTAGTCGGTATTCCATCATTTTAAGCCCCCAGTCACTGTGTCTCATAGAAGCTACAACAAAATGCTGTCATCCTCCTACATCTTTATTAAGATGGCTGAAGCGCTCCAAGTACACAGTGTAACTTTTGAAATAAAATAACAATAGAAAGAAAAATTTACTTACAAAACTGAAAAGTAGAGCTCCTAAAGCAGCATAGGCCAAAGTAGCATACTAGAAAAATATACAAAAAAAAACAATAAACATTAGAATTGTCAAAGATTCATTGAAAATAAACATATATAAACTGAAAGAGAATAAGTTATTATTTTTTTTATTAATAATCTGTATACAATGAGTTTTTATCTTTGGCCAGTAAGTGTTATTTCCTATTTGTTTCTGTCTCTCTGTCACACTAACCTTTCATCATCTGGCACAAGTTACTTGGTGACCCTGCCAGTGCTGGTGTCATGTAAAAAGCACCCAGCCACACTGTAAAGTGGTTGGTGTTTGGAAGGGCATCCAGCTGTAAAAGACCATGCCAAATCTGACCACCTCACCTGTGCTGGTGCCATATAAAAAGCACTCACTCCACTCAGCAGGGTTGCTGGTGTTAGGAAGGGCATCCAGCCATAAAAACCATGTCAAAACAGTTACAGAAGTCTGGTGCAATCTTCTGCCTGGCCAGCTCCTGTCAAACTGTCCAACCCATGCCAGCATGGAAGGCAGACATTAAAGGATGATGATGATCTACTAATGGTACATAGACCTTTGTATCTATCGCTCTTTGAGTCCTCTCATTCTCTTAGAGACAGTTCAAGAGAATAAATCATTTTCAATGTTCTCTTTTCTATGCTCGTATGGGTTGGGTGGAGTTTACTGAAGCAGATTTTCAATGGCTGATGCCTTTCCTGTCACCGACTTTCACTTGTTCTAAGCAAAATAATATTTCCCCATGACCAAACGCACTTTCACAGAACATTGGAAATGAATGACACTGCTTGTATGACAGTGACACTCATTTACAATATCAAGACAAGATGACACACACACCTATACAGTTTTAGTGTACTAAATCCACTCACAGGGTTTTGGTGAGCTCGGGGTTATAGTAAAAGACACATGCCCAAAGGTCCAAGCAGTGGGACTAAACCCAAAACCACATTGATGGGAAGCATGCTTTTCAAATACACAGCCACAACATGTACCTAATATATTATTCCTTTCCTTGTTTCAGTCATTTGAGTGTGGCCATGCTGGAGCACCACCTTTTGTTGAATTAATCGAACCCAGGACTTATTCTTTGTAAGCCTAGTACTTATTCTATTGGTCTCTTTTTGCTGAACCATTAAGTTACGGGGGACGTAAACACACCAACATCAGTTGTTAAGCAATGGTGGGGAGGACAAACACAAACACACAAATACACACATATATATACAACAGGCTTCTTTCAGTTTCTATCTACCAAATCCACTCACAAGGTTTTGGTTGGCCCAAGGCTATAGTAGAAGACACCTGCCCAAGGTGCCATGCAGTGGGACTGAACCCGGAACCATGTGGTTGGGAAGCAAGCTTCTTACCACACAGTCACTCCTGCGCCTATAGAAACTATAATTCTATTTCTCCAACAATTTTATTTTGCTGTAAAGAAATTTTAACAAATTTCAGTTCATAACTAATTTTTTCTATTCATAAATGAAAATAAAAGATCTTACTCTGTTTTGAATGATTGCACAAAGGATTCCGAAGACAAAGAGCACAATTAGGAACACAAACAGTAGGCCTCCCATTGTTGTGAAATCCCACTGAAATAAAATGTTTTTAAAATGAGAGAAAAAGCAAACAAAATTAATAAACCGAAGCAGGAAAATATTACAAATACATAAAAAATATTCTAAAATATACTGAAATCTTTTAAATTCACCTAATTCAAAATCTACAAAATTTCATCATCATCATCAATTCATGTACACATTCACTGCTGAAGAAGGCTGGGCAGTTTGACAAGACGCAATGAGGCCAAGGACTACATCACAATCCAATGTTTGCTTTGGCATAGTGATGCCCTTCCTTATGCCAACCACTTCATGGCATGTACTGGGTGCTTCCTTCATGCTACCAGTATTAGTGAAGTTGCCATGCAGCTTGCAAGACAACAAACCCTACAGTGTAACTTTATACAAAGAGATGAGGAGTAAAGTGAGAGTAAAATTATGAAAGAATGGGGCCAGAGTAGAAAAGGTTTCTTGCTGTAGAGGAGTGACATGACTACTCATCTTTTGGAAGAGAGATAGGGAGTGACCAGGTGGGGCTGGAAAGTGATAAAAATAGTGGAGCAGGAGTTAGGTGGACTTCAAGGTACAAGATGGGTGGGAATAAGTGGAGCAGAGGAAATTCTGTAGTACCACATAAATTTGTCCACTTGTTTATCTATATCATCCTCATCATCATTTAACGTCCACTTTCCATGCTGGCATGGGTAGACTGGTTTGACAAAAGCCAGCCAGGCAGAAGCCTGCACCAGACTTCTGCAACTGTTTTAGTAGGATTTTTACAGCTGGATGCTCTTCCTAACACCAACCACTCAGCAGAGTGGACTGAGTGCTTTTTACGTGGCACAAGCACAGGTGAGGTCAGTTTTGGCAAGGTTTTTACAGCTGGATGCCCTTCCAAATGCCAACCACTTTACAGTGTGGACTGGGTGCTTTTAAGTCTACATTGGTTTAAATGTCTCTAGTTGTAGTTTTAGTAAAGTTAGTGTTTAATCCTGCCTATATAATGATTGATTGAAATAATGAGGTTATTAAGCTTATGCTTTTGTATTATACTATGGAAGACGGTAGGGATTATAATTTTGTATGACTCAATAGAGTTGTTGCTGTTTAGTTATGTATTTAGAAGTGGTTGTACATTGGGTAAATGCATTTGAAAGTTGTGGCTTCTTTGGTTTGTTTGTTCCCAAACAACACTTATTTTAGGGATGTTGACACCGCCGACTGAATGGTACTGCCCAGGTGTTGAAACCATAATGATATCTGTGGGGTAGCTGATGATGGAGGTATGTTGGATTGTTCGTGTGGCTGTGAAACAGTATTATAACACATCCTTTTGAAATATTATATATATATATACACACACACACACACACACATACATACATATGTATCTTTTACTTGTTTTAGTCATTTGACTACAGCCATACTGGGGCAGGCCTTGAAGAGTTTTAGTTGAACAAATCGACATCAGGACTTTTTTTTTGAAGCCTACTACTTATTCTATCAGTCTCTTTTGCCAAACTGCTAGCTACAGGACTGAACCTGGAACCACGCTTCTTACTACAAAGCCAGGGCTACACACACACACACATATATATATCTATATATACACACACACACATCATCATAATCCTCATCATATATATATATATATATATATATATATATATATATATATATGGCAATATATAAATAATAAATAGTCTTATATTAATAATACAACACTTACTTTTGTCTGGAAGGCAAACAGTGTCAATGCAGCAGATACAAGCTAGAAAAAAAAAAGCAAAAGGAAAAACATGAAGTAGTGGTAATTTTAGGACATCATTAAATGATTTCAAACAATTTTACCAAGTGACCAAGAAGATAAAGGAAATGTGCATCTGGCTCTCCAGACATAATTGCAAAGGCATTCATCATCATCATCATCATCATCGTTTAACGTCTGCTTTCCATGCTAGCATCCACCCACAAATTTGAATTCTGACTCTGCAAGAGGAGATTAAAGTGGAACCTGTTATATTCACCAGCAACACTAGTAAGACTATGTACTCTATAAGACGGTTCTTCAGTAGAGTCGATTGTTGAGAGTATTTGTACCAGTTGCTGGTCTGAAGATATTCCTTCTCTCTTAGAGACTCTAAAAAGGGGTGATGGACAATACTTTACCTCCTCTGATTAAGTAATTAAAACTATAGAATTAATGAGACAAATGCTGAAGATATCTTATACAGGCAGAGTAACAAATATTGATGTCCTTAGAGAAGCAGTAACCACCAATATATTTAACATAAAGAGGCAACAGGCTAAGTTTACTGTAATTCTGATGAGAAAATACAAGCTTAAAAACTTAGTGATAACCGAGAAAGCGAAAGGAAGGACCCAGAGAAGACACAGAGAGAAAATACTCAATGACATTAGCAGAAGGATATATAAAAACTGACCTAATAACTTGCTAAATCTTGTATAGCACAGAAGGTCCATGATTGCTGATGCCTGTACACAGAGCACATAAAGAAAAATTAAGACCAATCTTAAAAGTAATACTTACTGCTGTGATACCAACAGCTATTAGCACTGCATCTTGATCATAATGGCTTTAAAACAATACAAATGAGAATTTTAAGTTTTAATGAATATCAAAAAACAATATTTTGGAAACAGGATTTACTTTCAAATGTTTTTTTTTCATCATTAAGATAAATAACAGTATTTAATTGGATATGTTTAGCCTTCATACTTCTGGCAACAGTTTTACAGACAAATGAGCAAATCAGTAGATAACTTTTAACCATGCCATCTTTTTTAATCTTAACTCAGAGATACAATGCAAATCAGAAATAAAAGTTGTTTGCGTTAACATATTTAATGATGCAAGCATTAAGAAAACAATAATACATTTAATAAAGATTAACAAGAGATATATATTTCTAAAATAACATTTCATAAAATTATTCTTAAAAAATCCACCTGACCAAGAACAGCAAATAATTTTTGCTCACCTTGAAATTGCTCCAAGTAAAAATCCTTCACAAACAGTCTGGAATTCAATAAATTAAATCATATAAATGAGCTGAAGATTTTATAACAAAAAGACTACACATTTTTAAAATGTTCACTGATTACTCAAATTTTTCACAGAAAAAACTATGAGATGAATTAGAACCATTATTTAATAGAATTGTGAGTGAACTCAAGATCATTAGTTTTTTGACAAATTAAAGTCAACAAATAAAATCAATAAAATGCTTAATGCATACTTACAAAGACACACAAAACGATGAAGTTGACAGGAAACTGTCGTCTTATATCAGGGCAGCAAGCCAGCATTATAAGTGTAACGAAGGTTAATACTCTAAAAGAAAATACAGAAAAGAAGTCTTAAAATACATTCATGTAACTGTAAGGATATTTACAAAGATTTAAAGTATGAAATCTTAAAAGACAAATGGTGTAAAGTGCAAAAAGGGAATCTATACAAGGATATGAGAAGTAGATATATTTCTAACAATTCCTGTCTGCGAAGTTCTTGGACCAAATCTTCAATCCAGCTACCATTCCAAATTAAACTGCTTTACTTTTATATTATAAAATTTTTGGTGAATCACAAGCATTAGCATTAGGAAGGGCATCCAGCTGTAGAAACCATGCCACAACAAACAATTGGAGTCTGGACAGCTCCTGCCAAACCATCCAACCCATGCCAGCATGGAAAATGGACATTAAAAAATGATGATTATGACAGCTCAGAAATTATACAAATACCATAAAATATTTTATGTAGCCAACAGTTTATAGCTTCTGCCAATATAAATGTCTTATAATTTTGGTACAAAGCCAGCAATTTTGAGGGGAAGGAGTAAGTTGATTATATCAATCCCAGTGCTCTACTGGTACTTATTTTATTGACTCCAAAGGGATGAAAAGCAAAGTCAACCTTCATCATCATCATCATCATTGTCGTTTAACATCCGCTTTCCATACTAGCATGGGTTGGACGATTTGACTGAGGACTGGTGGACCAGGAAGCGACACCAGGCTCCAATCTGATTTGGCAGCGTTTCTACAGCTGGATGCCCTTCCTAATGCCAACCACTCCAAGAGTGTAGTGGGTGCATTTACGTGCCACCGGCACGAGAGCCAGTCAGGCGGTACTGGTGACGGCCACGCTCCAAATGATGTATTTTACGTGCCACCTGCACAGGAGCCAGTCCATCGGCACTGGCAACGATCTTGCTCGAATGTCTTTTCACGTGCCACTGGCACAAGTGCCAGGGTGCCATACACACACACATCTGTCATTAGCAATCGAGCATGACCTAGTATATACTATGCTTTCTCTTATTGCTTTAGTTACCTATAGAGCTGTGAGCAAACAGACACCCTCTTGGCTCTCCTACCACTGACGCAGTGATGGACAAAGGGTTATTTGTCACTGTCCATACTATTATTTGCACCCCTCTGCAAACCATGTCCAGCAAGTGTGACAGAGTGGGTTCATCAAACCAGTATGATCTAAAACTCAAATTCACAGCCTCCACATTGGACTGTAATTGATGGAGAGAACGTGCTGAGGCCTTTGTCCAGCAGTGGACTGGATGTAGGCAATCCCAAATTAAAACACTTATGGTAATTGCATTTTTTTTTTTTTTTTTTTTCATATTTTCCAGCAAACAAGCCAAATTTTTCAGACCAAAATTTACAGCCAAACATGGTAGGACAACTTATACATCAAAACAGCTTTGGAGAACCAAAACCAAAAATTTCCATGCAGTATTTGGAAAGTTGGTGATGTTGGCTTGTATACCAGAAAAAATGGTAATCTAATTAGTTACATATTTCACAATTATATTATCATTTAAATTGTAAGGTGAATAGCAGCAATGTTTAAGGAAGGAGTTCTTTGACATAATTTCAAACTTTACATAATGTTTACACTTTTTAATACTTACAACGCTAAATACCATATCCATGGGTTGCTATGCGAGTATTCTTTGACTGGTGCTCTGAAAGTAATAACACATGCCATTAAGAACAATTAGAATTTCTTTTAACACATTATTTCTAACTTCCTTTTATAATTTATTCATAGCCATACAGTGTGAAAATGTTATAGTCTTTGTTATTTTACCAAAACTAACAGTCTTACATTAACAATGAAATTTAACAATGTTAAAAAGAAAGCTTTTTTTTCTCCCGCCAGAATCTTTACCAGCATACCACTAGGCATGTTAGCAAAGTCTTTCACGTTTTTTTACTTAATAAATTCATAATAAATTTGATGTTACTCTCACTACCGAGGCCCTGCATCAGTAAATGTTCTATTGTTATTCTTAAAGCTTGCTTCAAAATAACATCAATCTAACAGTTACACAGATTTCAATAATGCAATCCTACATACAAAGAAAGTAAAAAGAGACATGTAATCATGTTAAAAAAAAATACTGTGCCAAGCATGGCATGGCTTTGTGGTAAAAAGTTTGCTTCCCAACCTCATGGTGTCTGGGTTGTCGCACTGCATGGGACCTTGGGCAGCCTCAGGCAACCAAAGCCTTGTGAGCAGATTTAGTAAGGAGAAACTGAAATAAGCCTGTCGTATATGTGTGTGTGTGCCTTTGTGTCTGTGTTTGTCTCCCACCTCTGCTTGACAACCAGTGTTGGTTTGTTTACATTCCGGTAACTTAACAGTTTAGCAAAAGAACCCAATAGAATAAGTGCCAAATTTAAAGAAAATAAAACAGTACTAAAGTTGACTAAAATTTCTTCAATACGGTGCCCCAGCTTGGCCACAGATCAATGATTGAAACAAGTAAAACATAAAAGACTTAAGTTATTACTGAGTTTAAGGCAGCGAGCTGGCAGAATCGTTAGCAATCGGGACAAAATGCCTAGTGGTGTTTCGCCCATTGCAACTTTGTGAGTTCACATTCTTATTTCTTTATTGCCCACAAGGGGCTAAACATAGAGGGGACAAAGAAGGAGAGACAAATGGATTAAGTCGATTACATCGACCCCAGTGCGTAACTGGTACTTAATTTATCGACCCCGAAAGGATGAAAGGCAAAGTCGACCTCGGCGGAATTTGAACTCAGAACGTAACAGCAGACGAAATACCACTAAGCATTTCGCCCAGCGTGCTAATGTTTCTGCTAGCTTGTCGCTGAGTTCACATTCTGCCAAGGTCAACTTTGGCTTTCATCTTTTCAAGGTTGATAAGTACCAGTGAAACACTGGGGTCAATGTAATCGACTTAACTCTTCCCACAAAATTTCAGGCCTTGCGCCTTTAGTAGAAAGAATTATTCAGTTTTATCATTCTTGCACTGCATGTTGCCAATTGTCACAGTTCTTTGTCATCTTCGTATGGTTCAGCTTCTTGAGATGAAAGTTCAATTCAATGCAGCGACCTCTACCCATCACCCATTATCACTCATCTCTATCCTTCACTCTTTTTTACCAGGACCCATGCAAAACTATCTTCTACCATTCTCACAACCACTCATTTTTATCACCAGCCATCAGTCACTCATAACCCATCATGTTGCTTGTGATTCCTATTCAATTTCCTGACCAACATACAACTATCACTCCCTCTCCTGTTACCCTGTTACCGTTTCCACTCATCTCACACACACTGCTTTGGTCAACATGGACATTACTCTCCTGTTCACAGTGTCACGTTTGTTTTATATAAACAATATAGAAAGGGTTCTAGCCGTATAGATGAAAATCCGACCTCCCTTGGTCTGGCGACACGATAAAATGCACCCTGTACATGCTAAACAAAGAGACAACACTGGTTAGAGAAGACTCTTTAGTTTCACCAAGTGCATGATAACCTCTCTAATTCTGATACCACGATAGCAAGCACCCAGTACACACTGTAGAGTGATTGAAGGATGTCCGTCCAGCTGCAAAAACCATGCTAGAAATGAAATATACAAGTAAAAAATAGTCCCCCAATTCATTTAAAGGATAGTAACTCTAAAAGAGAATACACTTGGATGTAATGATCAGTCCAACCCATACCAGAATGAAAATCAGATGTACAGTAGTTATTGTGTATATACTGGTTTTAAATTCATTAGTTACCATGACCTTTGTAGGCCCTCTCAGATATGTGCGATCGATGTAGTGGATATCTTGTTTCTATAAAGTAGACATCTGCCAGAAAATACAGAGCAGCAAAGGTCTTGCATATACAGAATGAGGATAGGTGTAACATCAAATGAGCTTGGGCAGAGAGGGTAGGCAATCTGTTAGTTTAGAGTGCAGAAGATGTTATAGAAGAGAAAGAAAACAATGATATTGTTTGTGTGAGCCAGTAGTTAAAGCATATTGGTGAATGAGTCGGTAGAATGTCTTTTAAGTCATTTTTATGTAACAGCACTGTCTTAAAGATATGACCAGCACAGGCCATTGCATTACAGCAAAATGTTTGGGTAACATCTGTTAATAAACAAAAACAATAAATTGGAAAGCTTACACATAAAGGAAAAGTGCTATGATGCCAAGAGTAACCATCAGCTGGAGCATCAGAATACCATAAACCTTTCGAATAAAACCTGGAAAATAGAATTAACAAGTTTAAAATGGTAATCCAAATATTTTTTTCCTAAATATGCAAATCCAATACAAAGTGTGACATTAATTTATGTGAATAAATATATTTTGTTAGTTTGGAATTATACTGAATTCTTTAACCCTTACTATCATAATTCAAGAGGTGCACACAGAACAGCAAGAATCCAAACAATAACATGTCTGTTCATTTTCAATGTTCTAAAAAATTCAAATGTGAACTTCTGATGACCACTGGCTTTCATCATCATCATTTAATGTCCATGTCGAATGCTAGCATGGGTTGGACAGTTTGACAGGATCTCATGTCAAAGGACTGCATCAAGCTCTGTCTGTTTTGCCATGGTTCTTTATGGTTGGATGCCCTTCCTAATATCAATCACTTCACTGTGTGGACTCAGAGAAAAATCTCCCCCCCCCCCCCGCCCTTTAGACAATGTGTTCATAACGCACACAATTCGCCTGTGTAAGGAGACTTTGAGACATCAGTGTTTTGACCTTATTTTGTCTCCTCAAAGCTACCTTGGATCAATGAATCTAACAAGAGTACAGGCTGTGTGCTGATTTCCTTAACATTTTGTATGCTGTAAGCATCTCATGCTGCCATGCAAATTTTCTCCCTTCTCAATGTGACAATGTACCTCCAGTTACAGGGGAGAAAACTCATACAGTAACATGATGCACCTCAACATATTAAAGGTTAAACAAGAACCTGTACTCTTATTAGATTCATCGGTCTGAGATGGCTTTGAATGAGGAGATGCACAATAAAATCAAAATATAGCAGTCTCAAAGTCCCCTTACAGCAGTGTGTAATGAACACATTATCTAGAGGGAGATGTTCTCTGGTGATGAAAAATAACAGCAATCAAAGATTCACATTCGAATCTACCAGAACATATTTTGTAGTTTCATAAGATTTAGCTAGTTATATGTGACATTGTAATAATCAACCTGCCCCCACCAAAAAAAAAGAAGAAAAAATCATAATGCAATGCTAAGGTTTTAACCCTTCAACAAATAAAATACAAAGTAAGTAACATGTAAATATTTAACAAAGAGAATAGTTATTTCTGAGTTTTGGCACAAGACCAATAATTTCAAGGCAAAACACCGCCATAGTTGTTTGTGTTCTTTTATTTTTCAGAACTTTTTCAACAGAATAACCATACTGACATTGAAGTAGTAACCACATGTTAGCATGTAATATACGTATAAAACTATAATCAGGTGGTTGCATGTCATTGAGGAGTGTCTTCATCTGTCACAATTTGTTTCAAATTCATAAAAACAATCTGATTCAGATAATTAAATCTAAAAATAGCTTTGAATTGATTTGTTGTGATTTTGATGTGATAAGAATCTGATCCGATTACCAATTATCAGTTTTTGCAGTACTAACTGGGGACATTGTTGCAGGCATTATTCTGCTAAAATCCATTTCTTCAAGTTCCAAAAGGTTCACCATTACAAAAAATATTCATATGGCCATCATACTTGCTTTTGATAAAAAAGCAATCTGTTTTTATTACTATCTAGAAGCTCTTTTCTTCTTGCTGTAGCAGCAAGTTATTGCAACTAAGCTTCTGTCATATTTGGGTCATGGAGTGAAAAATCATTAACCGTTGACAGCAATGTCATATTGCAATTTTGTTTAATTGAAGCCATAGTTGCATAATCTTTTATGGTCAGAAGTTTCATTCAATTAAATAGCTAAGCTCTAACACTGAGCTGGTAGACAAAATAGCAAATAAAACACACGAAACACAATGACAATAACATAACAATGACATCACAAACATGCTGACAAGAAGTGGAAAAATATAATTAGTAAATTTATGATAAGCTTACCCATTCGAATGGATTTTTCACTGAATTCAAAATTAAATCCAGTGTATGCATTGTTAGCAGCCTCTGGTTCATACATTTTTGAAAATTTGGATTAACTGTTTAAATAAATGAGGTCAAAATATTAAAATTAGATGTATAACATTACAAACATCATAATTATCAGAGGAAGAGAAAAAGCAAATCAAATTTGAAAAATTATTTCTGGATTTCAGTGTAATAAATATCTTTATAGGATAAACTTTAAAAGACAAAATCTTCACTAACATTTATTGTTCACATTAGAAATTTAATACCTTCATTGGTTTTCACAAAGAAGACCTTAATCTTCACAGACGATATATTCTCACACTCAGAGAACTCACAAATACATCTAATTATGGAGGACTACTGGTTTTAAAGAACTACAGAAATTCTAGATTCATAATGCAGAAATTATCTAAATAGTCTACAGCAGTAATATTTTACTCTTTCAGCTTATACATTAGAAGGCTAATAAAAAGCAGAAAGCAAAACTAAAAAGAATAAAAGACATTCCTCAAAATTGAAAGAAAAATAATTAGCATTAATAATTATTGTGAAAGGCAAAGGAAACAACTATGAAAAAAAAAAAAAAAAAAAAAAAAAAATTCAAATTAAAAATTGAATGAGAATATAGTGTGAAGTAACTTTTGGTAAATAGGATAACTTTAAACTTGCTTCACTTCTATTAGAATTCCTCAATAAAACAGAGTTTTACTTGAAAAGTCTTCACTTAACCCAACACTGCAGCTTAGTCAAAGAGACTAAGCTATTAAGACAGGTTTCAAATGATGACCACAGCAGTTCACCATCACAGGGGCATTTGCAGATGGACCCCCTAACAAACTGAACTTGTGCCAAACACAAACACACAAGCACTCCAATTTGGCTAAACATTTCCTAGGACAAAGCAGTCAGGTAGCAGTACACTGCTGAAACAATATAGGCATTAGCCACTTCTACCAAGCCTTTCAAAGACAGCTTCCTATCAGCCCATCTCTAGATGAGACTGGCCAACCTGCTCGCAACTTCTTCCCACATTTTTTCTCTCCTGAAAACCCAGCCTGAACCAGATGCCAAACACCTTAACTAGATTCTCTGTTGAGTAACAGAAACCATGCACACATATTTGTTTCTACAGATGTTAAGTGGCAAGATATCAATATTAGGAAAAGCTATATCAAACATGCAAATTGGTGAGCAACCAGAAACATTACCAATGTTCTACATGGCAGAAGGCAAAAGACTGTGGCCAGGAACAGCCAATTGTATTGTGGAAACATGGTCTACTGAATGGAATGGAAGACTGGGAACACTCAGCAAACCTTCCAGAATGGAAAATTTGCCAAGAGTGGTAATTGACTAGATATTGTACTCCAATCATTTTCATCAAAACACATGATTCTGATGGAAATCACTGTGCCGTTTGAAAGCAGACTGAAGGAAGCTGACATCTGTGTGACTGAGAAATATGACAGTTTAGACATGAAACTGAGACATTTTCACATCTAAGCCAAATTCTTCACTACAAAGAAGTTTTGGGGCAAATCTGCCAACAATCTTTGAAATGGTCCACAATTTCCAGGAAAAAAGAGCCAGAGCTCTTAAGGCAATAGTAAAAGCAGCTGAAAAGAGTTCCAACTGGATTTAGTCAATGAAGAATGAAAATGATTTTTCTGAATGAATAATCCACCTTATATTCAACTGGTGACTCTGACCAAAGTGATTGTAACATCCAAGGTACCATGACTCTGGAGCACCTTAACTATCCAGGTAGGTATAGTTTACAATGCAAACAGTCCTACAAAATGTAACAGCAGAAGGATACCCAGGAATCATGACCAAGATGCAGCCCAACTCCCTTAGAATGTAAGGAGTCGAGGGCCAGAAGACTTGCATGAGGGTGGAGGTTCTCTGAAGAACCTGCTACTGCTCAGCTCTCTCTAAAGTTTCTCACTCCCACCAATCAATACTGGAAGAATGAAAAGCAAAGTTGACCATTGTAGGATTTGAACTAAGAGTAAAGGATCCAAGAGAAATATCACAAGGTGTGCCAACAATTCAGCCAATCTCCACCCTTACAAGAATGACAATTTTGGAAATAGAGGATGACAACAATGGCACCAGCTTCATTCATCACCACCAGAGTTGCAATGAACAATTATAATAGACCAAAAAAGAATAAGAATACTTGCTTGACAAAATGATTATAGTATGTCCTAATGACTGCTTCACTTTGGATTAGTTACTAGGTTTTGCTTTACTCAAATCACAACCAACAATCCTAACAGACCAAAACAACAAGAATCCCTACCGATTTTAATAACTACAATATGTACTAATGAGAAACAACAACTACTACTTTTTGCTATAATTCCTGTTGTTAATTACTTGGTTTCATTGTACCAACCAGTTACAAACTAACTCTTGATATTTCTTCTAAATGTTCTTTGTTTGCTGAGCAGTGAATATAATGCTAAGTATTCTATAATTGTTATGTCATTAAGATAATTACTAAAAGGAGAATATTGCAAGATAGCAAGAGTTCGTTCACAGCAATGCCTGCCGTTTAAAAAAAAGTGAATGAAACGACTGTTAGTCAAAAACTTCTGTAATGTTAGAATATATCTTTGATTAGTTATACTCTCCTTAAAACTATAAGACTTCCAGAGTGATACAACTTACAAATGTTGACATGCATCCTTTTTGAATGAATAAATGAATTTAAAATGAATACATAGGAAAACGATGAACTCTTACATTAAATGTAACAATTTTTAACCTTTTAAGTCAATTATTACTACTTTCACAAGTCCAGATCCTACAAGCAACCTAAAAACAATATGGTAGTCATAAGAGTAATTAGAACCAGAATGCTTCCTCTGTTTTCGGCAGCAAATTACAGTACAAAACAGTTTCTAACAATTTAATGAAGAACCAAGCATTTTTCTCACAAAAACCAAATTTTAAAGTTTTTTTGTTTTTTTTGCAACACTAACCTAGCTTGGTGCATTTAAATCTATCCAATAGATTTCTATATAGCAATCACTAAGTTTTCTAAATCCAATTTCACATTATCCTGCTTAGCAGTCAATAATCCCCATGCAACCTTTATGATAAATATTCAATTTTTTTCTGAAATTATGTCACTATAATATGCTTACTAACTTAATAAGATCTTGTTACAAAGGAAAAAAAAAACTTTCACAGCATGCTTAATATCTGAAGAAAACTTTAAAAGAACTATTTGGCATAAAAATTTTGGTTTTTTCACTGAATAAAAAAACATGCAAAAATGGATACTAACAATATTTTTGATATATCAAATCAAAGTATTTAAATTTATGGGAATTTTAATTTGACGAAAGATAAATAGTTTAACGAGTTTATGTTATTACTTGGGGAGAAGGGTTGATATAATCGATTAATCTCTTCCCCTCAAAACTTCTGGCTTTGTACCTACATTAGAAATATGTGGTTGATGATTGGCAGAATGCTTTGCAATATTTCTTTGTGGTTGCTGGACTGGCAAAATCAAATGAGCATTGAAGAAAATGCTTTGCAATAATCCAGTTCACTACATTCTAAGTTCAACTCCTACCGAGGTCGACTTTGCCTTTTATAATCCACCCAATGTCAATTAAAAAAAAAAAAAGGTACCAATCTATTTATGGGATCAATGTAATCGACTACCACTGCCCCTCAAAATTCCTGTCCCTGAGTCTAAATTAGAAATAGCAATTATGACAGTGAGTAGGTAGAATCATTAAAGCAATGGAAAAAAAAAAGTCTTGTGGTATTTATTCCAGCTCATTACATTCTAGGTTCAAATCCTGCAGAGACCAACTAAGCCTTTCATCTTTTCAGGGTTGATAAAAAGTACAAATTAATTTACTTAAGTTGATATAAAAAAAACTAACACTGTCCTCTTAAAAACTGTTGGTCCTCTGCCTAAATCAGAAACCATCATCATCATAACACTTAAAATATCACTGGAAAATTTGTTTTGGCAAAATAAACAATAGATGCTTTCAAACAAAAGCATACCACATGATTATAAATATATACTTTTTTAAAATATTTGCTTAGACAGTATTTAGAAAAATCTAAAATGACAAGCATAATTCTCTATTTGACTACAAATACATGGAAACACAAAGAAAAAAAACATGAGCAACAGATTACAATACTACTTTAATTTTAATATGAAAGAATGACAATTCTAAAATAATACAATAAAGAGGGAAAATAAGAGCTATTTAAGAGGGTTATAATCAAGTGTTTAACTTGTTTATGATAGTCCTTAAGTGTTTAACTAAGTGCAGTGGTAAAATGAGGATGAATATCAACATTTGTAAGTTGTACTGCTCTTGAAATCTATAATTTCAAGAATATGACTAACCAAAGACACATTCCAACATTGCAGAAGCTTCTGGCTAACAGTTGTTTCATCCACTTTTTTTAAGTGACAAGCATTGCTGTAAATGAATTCTTGTGATCTCACATTTCATTTTTAGTAATTATCTTAACGACATATAACAATTCTAGAATATCGAGGACTACATTCAATTCACTTCACAGCAAATCAATGTAATCGACTTGCACCACCCCCAAAATTTCAGGCCTTGTGCCTATAGTAAAAAGGATTCATCATCATCGTTTAATGTCTGCTTTCCATGCTGGCATGGGTTGGACGGTTTATTATTATTATTATTATTATTAATATTATTTAAGGTGGTGAGCTGGCAGAACCATTAGCACACTGGATGAAAAGCTTAGCAGTATTTCACCCATCGCTACATTCTGAGTTCAAATTCCACCAATGTCAACTTTGTCTTTCATCCTTTCGGGGTCGATATAATCAACTCATCCCCTTCCCCAAAATGGCTGCCCTTGTAACAAAATTTGAAACCATTATTATTTGACCTGTTGTATGCTATAAAATCAAAAAGACTGAGAACCATTGTTCAAAGCTATGAACCTAGATTTAAAACCTTTCTATGAATACATTTCATAAAGAAGATCTAAATTACATTTAGCTCAAAAGAACCATCTGGAGAGATTCACAAACGAATGAAAATAGATTTTCTTTTTGTGCAGTTAGAGAAAAAAAAAATATCTGAAGAAAACTAGAAGCAAAACTTTAGAAAATATTACAATGACACACAGCAGAATGAAATAAAAAGAACAGTACATATGTTTCCACAAGCGATTCTTTCATCTCCACCTCCTCCAAAACTTTATGGCCTACTGCAAACACTCAGGTCAGGGTCATAAAGCCTTTACACCGCTGTCCTTCACAAAATACCCTACAAAATGGATGTGCTTTCCAAGTATGTGGCTGAAAACGAGTCAAAATTACTTCCGACCCAATTGCATGCCTACAAAACTATTGTTAACAGTGTATGGTGCTGCGAGGGAGGTATCTTCTTCGTGGGTGCTTCTGGAGGGACAGGAAAAACATTTGTTACAAAGCTCCTCCTTGTATAAGTTAGGCAGCACCAGAATATCGCGGTAGCTGTGACTTCCTTTGGGATTGCAGCTACTTTGTTGCCAGGTGGCAAGACAGCACACTTGACTTTTTAAGCTACCTCTCAATTTAGCAGCAGCCAAGACGCCTTCATGCAACAGAGGCAGGTCCTTAGGTTTTATTTCATCAAATGAATGAATGCACCATGGCTCACAAGGGAGCTCTAGAAGCATTAGATACATCCTTTAAAGACATCAAGACTGTCTGACTCCAATGGGAGGTGTAATGTTTCTGTTGTCAGGCGATTTCAGGCAGACCCTTCCTGTCATTCCCAAAGGCACCAGAACAGATGAGGTCCAAGCGTGCCTGAAGTCCTCTCCCCTGTGGCGTCAGGTTATGATCCTGACTCTTACCACTAACACAAGATCTCAACTACATGGCAACCAAATGTCCGCAAAGTTTGCACAGGACATTTTGACACTTGGCGATGGCAAGGTATTTCTTGATGCTGCAGGAGAAATGGAAGTATGGCCATTTTCTACTATTGATCATTCTGTAGATGACCTCAAAGACAAAGTGTTTCCCAACTTGACAGAAAATTACCAAAACCACAATTGGCTGTGTAACAGAGCAATACTGGCTCCAAAAAAACGGCACTGTTAATAAACTTAAACAGCTCATGCATTCTCTTCCTGGCAGTCTTCACATTTACAAGTCTCTTGATACAATTCCAGATCAAAATAAAGTGAACTATCCTCCAGAATTTCTCAATTTCTTGGAGCCTCCCAGACTACCTCCCCACATATTATGACAAAATTGGAACTCCTGTAATGTTGCTCTGAAATCTGGAACTGCCATGACTTTGCAATGGGACACGACTCATGATAAAGAAAATGATGTCACATGTTATTGAGGCTATCATTCTTTCTGGATGTGGAAAAGTGATGACGTTTTCATTCCAAGAATTCCTCTTACCCCATCAGGAGCAGAAATTCCATTTTCATTCAGAAGACTGCAATTCCCCCTTTGTCTCAGTTTTGCGACGTCAATTAATAAATCCCAGGGTCAGGCCCAGTCTGTGGCCGGCCTTTTCTTAGAAGAGTCCTGTTTTTCGAACGGAAAATTGGATGTTGGCTGCTCAAGAGTTGGAGGCAAAACAAACCTCTCTGTTATACGCTTGAGAAGGAAAAAACGAGGAACATTGTTTACAACGAGGTGTTATAATCACAACAGCAACAAGGTAGGTACGTGATCACCTTTTCTTTACCAAACCTGATGTACTTTTATGTATGTATTTATATATATATATATATATATATATATATATATATATTAAGAAATTTATAATAATTATTGTGGCATTTACCGTTAAATTACCAGTTCATACATGAGCTTCTATTTCATTAATTGATTAAAACAATATAACATTTTATAGAGATAAGCTTTCTATAAAAAAATATAGGACAATGATGACAACATCACATTTTCTATATGAGTGTGTATGTGTGTGAGTGTATGAATGTGTATGTCAGTGTGTGTGTGTTTCTGCATTCAACGACAATGTCAAATTTTGTGTATGAGTGTATGTGTGAGAGTTTTTCAGTGTGTAAATATGTTACATAAACATATCTCTATACTCAACTATAGTACAAGACATTTTATATGAGTGTGTGTGTGTGTGTGTGTGTGTGTGTGTGTTAGCACGTTCAATACCTACGAGATAGTAAAGGACATTTAATACCACAGTGACGTCACATTTTGTACATGAGTGCATGTCTGTGTGACTGTTTCCGTGTTAGGTATATTATTACATACACACACATCTACAGATACATACGTGATGACTGACATGTGTGAATATATGTCTATGTGTCTCAGGTGATACATAAAGGAGCCCTACCCAATGACTAGTATAGCAGCACCACATAGTCAGCTGCTACAAAGGTAAAGGTGATGCATTAGATAGAAATAATTACAGAGGTATGAAGCTGTTGGATCAGGAAATGAAAGTCACAAGATGTACCCGGTGTAAGCTATGGACACACAAGAAGTGCAGCAATATCAAAGGAAGGCTAACTGGGAAGATAGTTTTTGTATGTGCAAGATGCTCAGGAGCAATAAACATTGAAAATGTGCAGAGAACAACTTCCGTCACATTTCAGAGAGAAAAACTACAAGTGGTTGATAGCTTCCGTTACCTAAGTGACCAAGTAAGTAGCTGGGGTGGTTGCTCTGAGAGTGTAGCTGCTAGAATAATAGGGTGGGCAAAGGAACTCTGGCTCAGAGTAAAAGGCAGACTGTATGACGCATGTATGTGAACAGTCATGCTACATAGCAGTGAAACATGGGCCGTAACTGCTGAAGACATGCATAAGCTTACAAGGAATGAAGCTAGTATGCTCCACTGGATGTATAATGTCAGTGTGCATGCACAACAGAGTGTAAGTGCCCTGAGAGAAAAGTTGGACATAAGAAGCATCAGATGTGTGCAAGAGAGACAACTGCGCTGGTATGGTCATGTGTTGTGTATGGATGAGGACAGTTGTGTGAGAAAGTGTAACACCCTAGCAGTAGAGGGAACCTGTGGAAGAGGTAGACCCAGGAAAACCTGGGATGAGGTGTTGAAGCACGACCTTCAAATGTTGGGCTTCACCAAGGTGATGACAAGTGATTGAGACCTTTGGAGATATGCTGTGTTTGAGAAGACCCAGCAAGCAAGTGAGACCATAACCGTGGCCTATGTCAGTGCAGCATAACCAGCCCATTCAAGAGTACCCTTCAATCATTGGGCAATACACTGCGCTTGCAAGGTTCTGTTGAGGCAAGTGATGTCACCATCATGGCTGATGACAGCTCCGCCTGATTGGCACATAAAAAGCACCATTTGAGCGTGGTTGATGCCAGTGCTGCCTGGCTGGTCTCGTGCCAGTGCCGCCTGACTGGCTCCTGTGCTGGTGGCACATAAAAAGCACCATTCGAGCGTGGCCAATGCCAGTACCACTTGACTGGCCCTCATGCCGGTGGCACATAAAAAGCACCCACTACACTCTCAGAGTGGTTGGCGTTAGGAAGGGCATCCAACTGTAGAAACATTGCCAGATCAGATTGGAGCCTGGTGCAGCCTTCTGGCTCGCCAGCCCTCAGTCAAATCGTCCAACCCATGCCAGTATGGAAAGCAGATGTTAAACGACAATGATGATGATGGGCCCAAAAAATTTTCAACTTCTTGCCTAATGCAGGCCCAGAGCAATTTCTGTATTACATGTCAAAAGTGAAACAATAACGTCTCTATTGTGAAATAATATTGTTTCACCTTTATTCCTCCAGTTTTAATTTCTAATGTGATAAGACTATAATAGTCTATCACTTTTATTCGTTCACTTTCGATTTTAATGTAATAACACTAGGATCATCTTATTTTACACATTTACCATTCGATTACCAGGTAATAATTATCGTAACAGTTACAATGTTGCAAGCTATTTACAGTAACATATTAACCCTTCAATTAACATTTAATACATGTACTTAATCTTTAATGGTTCGGCAAAAGACACCGATACAATAAGTACTAGACTTACAAAGAATAAATCCTGATGTTGATTTGTTTGATTAAAGGCGGTGCTCCAGCATGTCAGCAGTCACATGACTGAAACAAGTAAAAGAGTTTTTAAAAAAACGTGCTATCCTAATCCTGAGCAACGTCAGGTGTCTCAGCTAGTAGAAGATAAATGAATAGAAAAAATAAGGCAGAAACTAAACCAGCTGTTACATTATTTTTTATAGCAGTTTATGAAGTATCTAAAACTAGTGACTAGCAGAACTTAAAATAGAAAGAAATCTGAAGTGGTATAGTTCTAAGGGTAACTTGGAAAAATTAATAGAAAAGGGTGATGGGTCAGAATATTTGGAAGAAAATTATTTAAGCAGGATCCAAGTCATAACCAGCATAGGAGGAGAATGAAGTATTATTTGAAAATGATGTAATCTGCTGACATTAGAATCTATATTTGCAATATTCAAACAGAAGCAAACATAAAAATTGAACAGTTCATCATTTTGGCAAAATAAAACCAACTAAAAAGTAATTTTAATAATTTCTAAATCTAAGGCAGTGAGCTGGCAGAATCATTAATGTGATGGGCCAATTGCTTACCAGCATTTCATTCATCTTGAACATTCTGAGTTGAACTTTGCCTTTCATCCTTTCAGGGTTGATAAAATAAGTAGAGGTTGAGCATTGGATTGATGTAATCAATTTACTTCCTCACCCAGAAATTACTGGCCTTGTGCCAAAATTTGAAACCAATAATAAGTAAATCTAATTCCAAACTAATTAGTCAAAAAAATTTTAATTACTACATAACATTACAAATTGCCTTGAAGTAAAAAAAATGAACTATTCTGAAGATGGGAAAGCTGTATCATTCATTTAAAAGGAAAATAACCAAATAAATGAGATTTTTCATTTATATATATATGCAGAATTAGCTTAAGATCAATTTTAATCTATTAAGTTTAATCTATTCTAAACAGAAACCACACGGAAGATATTTGAAAAGCAAATATTCTAAATCTTTTCAAATGATTTACAAAGAAACTGTTGACCAACTAATTAAAACTGTTCAATGTGAACTACTGCGAAACTGAATACACTATAAAAAGCAATGTTATTGCCACAAGACTTTCTTAGGTGAATTGCCTACCTATGGCACCTTGTGGGTTAACTGCAGCATGCCTCAGGAATTAATTACACAACCCACACTCTTCCTTACACTAACAACCTGTCCATCAATACACTCACTCCAACAGACAACTTTCACTCTCATTTTAACTCTGAGGCCCACAATTGAGTATTGCCTTGGTGTAGTGCTGTCGGTGAAGCTGCTACTGCACAGATATCCTAGACCATATATAAGAAAGGGCTAGCCACTCGTATGTTCCAGCCTCTGGTCTACAAGAGCACTATTTCATCTGACCTTTCAAACATTACTATAACGGCCTCGGATTCTTGGAGCTGGTTGGGCTGATGCCACTTGTCACTCTTGTTATGTCAAACCCCCTCCCCTAGGCCACCATGCTAATCACTATGCTCAGCCCTTCCTTCCCATAAGTCAGTCCCCTAGAATTCCATCCTCCTGCTTATGCCTTTTCCACAGTGCTAACTTACAAATGGTTCAAGGGGAACATTAACCTTTAGCATACATTTTCTCTATGTTCAAACCAGCATCTGGTTTCTCACACCCACCCTACTATGGCATTCTAAAAATAAACAACCACCTCACTGAAATATCAAATGCATGATTAATTCAACACAATGTGAATGAATAAGCATTACATTTGGCAGTAATCTGAATGATAAAGGGATATACACATATATATATATATATTCTACACAGAAACTGAAAAAAAAAAAAAAATCCAGTGATTCTGATTTAAGTAGTTGACACATTTATGCTAAATGCTATCTATTGAGAATGTAACACGTGTCTCAGCATTGTACTGTCTCTCTATTGATAAACTGACATTAGTTATCTGTATAATTTATCTTGTTATAACAAAATGATTTTAATACAAAAACATTTTATGCTTTGTAATGGATGTCAAATCAGAATCTTGTTTAATTCAACAAATTAATTTTATTAACTTTTTCTTCTCAGCTATAAAGTCACTTTATGTATAAATTTTTATTTATTTTTATTTTTTTTAAAGAATCAAAATTATGCTAATCATAACTTATTATGATAAGGAATCACACACACAAGGTGGAAAAGTGTTTTGAAATATACATGGTTAAAATTTTTGAGAAGTAATCCAACTGAAACTCGAGGTTTAATGCAGACTACAAAAGACACTAAAGTATTCCATATAAAGAGATTATAGTCACATTGTTAGGAAGAGGATTAAAGGGTATTTAAGTACAGGATATTAAAAAAAAGAAAAAGTGTGCATACATATTGATGATGATATATATATATATATATACACGCACACATACACACATCATGTGGTCAAAACCAGAACAGAATCTGTATGGGCAATTAGTTTTAGTTTACACCAAGCCTAAAACAATGATAATGGACTCATTTTAAGCTAATATCTATTGTTGGAAACAAACTTTTCATTCTTAATTTGATCAGAAATTTCTGTCTTTTAGTTCTAGTTCCAGAGACAATTTACTTGTATTGAAAAGTAGCAAGCCGGCAGAATTGTTAGAAATGCTTCGCGGTATTTTGTCTGTCTTTACATTCTGAGTTCAAATTCCGCTGAGGTCGACTTTGTCTTTCAACCTTTTGGAGTCGATAAATTAAGTACCAGTTGCATAATGGGGTCAATCTAATTTCAGACCTTGTATTGAATTACATTCCATGTCATTATACTAAGATTACTGCAGATAAGTGGAAGTACTTTTTAAAAAACTCACTCAACTCTTGTAAACAAAGTGGCGTCAGATTGATAGACAAAAAGAAATAGCTACTTCAGAGCTTCTTTATTACAAATATTAAATTTCTTTATAAGCAACAAATTAAACATTTTCACATTCGTAAGTTCAATCTAGATATTTCTATCATTTTCCCTTCAAAATCTTTTAAATAATCTATTTAATGGAAATTTTATTTAAGAAAAAAAAATTAGAATTAGGAATGGCTGTGTCGTAAGAAGTTTGCTTCATAGCCATATAGTTCTGGGTTCAGTCCCACAGCAAGGACCTTGGGTAAGTGTTTTCTACAATAGTCACAAACCGACCAAAGCTTTACGAGTAGATTTGGTAGACAGAAACTGAAAAAAGCCTTGTTGTATGTGTGTGTGTGTGTGTGTGCACACAACATCACCACTTGATAATCGTTGTTAGTATGTTTATGCTCCCATAACTTAACAGTTCAGCAAAAGAGACCAATAAAATAAGTACCAGCCTTAAAAAAAAAAAAAAAATTCAAGTCTTGGAGTCAATTCATTCAACTAAAATTCTTCGAGGAGTTCTCTAGAATGGCCATAGTCAAAGGACTGAAACAAGTAAAAGATATAAAAATATGCCAACTCGTTATGGCTTCCTCGTGGAAATTTATTTGCTGTCAACAAAAAAGATCAATAACTTATTGATCCCCATTCTTGAAATTGACAGAATTTTCACACACACACAAAGAAAAAGAAAATAAAAACGTAGCAAAACTAAGCAAACAAGAAAAGTCACATATTAATAAAAAAAAAAAAATTTTTTAATTCAATTTCCACCACCACCAAGTATAGAAAATAATACACCGACATACTTGAACTATGTACTTTCAGAAAATATCTATTCTAAATAAATATTTATACTTAAGTTTGCCAAACATAATAGAAAGGAAAATAAGAATAAATCAGTTAAAAGCATTGGTTGGGTAGGAAGCCTGTTGTAAACTGAAATCCACCCCTCATCTGTCTGTCCTACTCTTTCTCTCTTTTTTTTTTGACATATTAAACAGATCTATAATCTCAGACACTGTATGTTGTTGTTGTTGTTGTAGTTATAGTTTAAGATAGGATTGGCTGCTGTAATCCACACACCAATGCATTACTACAACCATATGCCTGCTACAGATGTGCTGTTTCTTCTCCATGACCTTTCTACTGATTCTAACAACGGCCTGTTCTACTCAAGAATAGTTTTCTAACTAGATAAACACTCCTGCAACTGCAACTTTCTGGAATGCTCAACCAATCCAAGACTTTTATTTGGGGAGGGGAAGGTTACTTTTTGGGGACTTTGGAAATGCTGGCCTACGGTCTACCTAATAGATGGGTACTGATTCCACCACTTTTGACTAACACAAGCACTTATACTGGCTGCAGTCATTGAAGGACTTTTAGTCAGTCATATTGACTCCAGTACTTATTTTAGTGAACTCTGTTTGGCACACTGCTAAGTTAAGGAACAGAAACACAGATGCTGCTTTTTTCAAGTGATGCTAACACAAAGACAGGTACAGATAAACATATAAACACATTTATGAGAGGCTTCTATAGTTTGTGGCTACTAATTTCACTCACAAGGTGTTGGTTTGCCTAAGGTTATAAAGGACACTTGCCCAAGATTTCTGCACTGACATTGAACTTGATGTCTGAAAAGCTAACTTCTTAACCACTCAGATAATATAACATAAAATAAACAGCAAAACTGATGAAATAAATCTAAAGAATTGAACCATTTAATTACTTTTCCTTTTATAGACAATAGCTCAATCATATTTTAACCCGTTAGCATTCAGATTACTCTGTCAAATGTAATGCTTAGCTATTCACATTGTTTTGAATTAATCATGTATTATATCATAGCTTCGAAATCTCAACGATGTAGGGTAGGTGTGAGAGGGTGGATCTGATCAGTTTGAATACAAAACAAGTAGAATATTTGGACTGGATGTAGCCTCTTTAACCCTTTAGCATTTAAAGCAGCCATATCCAGCCCCCAAAATTTTATTGGTTTTATGTTCAAACCAGCCAGATCCAGTTTCTCAAACCCACCCAACAATGTCATTCTACAGATATACTATCGCATCACTGAAATCTTGAAGCCACAAGATAATACATGGTTATTTTGATAGAGAAATCTGAAGGCTGAGGGGGTTAATGAGATGCTAGACAAAGAATCAAGAGAAGCAAATAAGTTACAAATATGTGTGTGTGTGTGTGTGTGTGTGTGTATATACATCCCCACATACAAATATAATGAATACTAAAAAGAACTAAAATAAAACTGTCTCCTGTATACCTCAGCTCATTATTGTTTTTGGCAAAGTTATCATCTGCTCTGGCCTACTGATGCTGGACTATATACTTTTGTTTCTTCATTGCACCAGCTTATTCATAATTAACTGTATATCACCTGTAAGTGCATTTTCCCCACTAGAATGCTTTCTCATAAAAAAAAAAAAAAAAAAAGAACCCTGTTCTTATCTCTTATAGTCATCCTCCAATCACTTACCTATATGAATCCAGATTGAATGTGACACTAACTACAGGTACAACTCCTTTCTGCCAGCTGAAGTGATTGAAGCAACATGAAATAAAGTTCCTTGCTTAAGGACACAACGTGCTGCTGGGAACTGCCTTTCCTCCTTTCAGGGCTGATAAATTAAGCCCGTTTGCATACTGGGGTCGATCTAATTGATTGCCCCGCCCTCCCCAAAAATTTCAGGCCTTGTGCCTAGAGTAGAAAAGAATATACCATACTTTCGCTAATTGTTTAAAGTACCAATGTAGTCACAAGAAGACAGAGATATTGTTTGTCCTCTACCCCCACTCCACCCCAACCCACCTTTGACCCAATGGAACATTGAGGATGTGAGAGCTGAAAGGAGAGAGAGCTGCACCAACACTCACCTGGTTACTATTTTCAGCTGAGCAGACAGGAATAATGTGAAATCAAGGACGCGACACATCACCAGGTCCAAGAATTGAACCTGCAATGCCATGATCGTAAGCAGAACACTAACCACTAGGCTATGCATCTTCACCGAATCGCATATTTAGAGAGGCAGTGGTTGATGACATGTGGTACAGTGTTGCAACCTGGGCATGTTGCTTTCCTTCCTTCACACTATCTTGTCTGTTTCTGCCATGCTTGTACATTTTAGTGGTGGCCACATTAGAGAGGAAAAAAAAAACGTGAAGTCAAGCCAACAAGGAAATTTATGCAGTTGCTGACTCACTACTTAACTATATAAAAACAAGTGAACATATCGGATAACTCAGACCAATGTCTAATAGGCCAGAAAAGAGTGGTGGTCTAAGTTTAAATGTAAGTCAGACAAAGATTTATCAAGGAAAACCATAGCAATTGAACAAAATTGGAATTGGTTAACTTAGCACAGAGTCTAAGTTAAAGTGAACCATCAATACCATCTTTGCTTTACATTCACAGAGAGAGAAAGAGAGAGAGAGAGAGAGAAAAAGAGAGAAAGAGACTGAGCAAATCAACTCAGATTAATGCCCACCCAGAAACCATTGTATGGATTTATTGATTTAGGCATTAATTTTAAATCCACAGATACTACACTTTTCTACTGGTGTATACAGAGAGAGAGAGAGAGAGAGAGAGAGAGAGACAGTAAACATTAGACCTGATATGTACTTTGTTTACTCTTGTACAATGTAAATATCAATTAAAGTACATACAATAGACCTATAATAAAGTAATGTAGGTATAATTGTCTTCTTGCTGTAAAACGTCTGCAGGTATCTCAGTAGCAGTGAGAGACCAACCATTTGTTGACATGGAGAAGGCCTTTAACTGGACACTACAAAATGTTGCTGGTTGGTCACTAAGAAAATTAAATGTACAAGAAGTGAATAGTTTATGAGGGTCATGCAAGCCCATGCACAGAGGCGTGGTGTCTGCAAAGTGATAGTTAGCAATGAATGTAGCATGCAGGAAGGTGTCCAAGGTTTGTGTCTTGATGTGGAGTTTCTCTTTTAGTCTGGAGAAAGAGACTGGAGGAGCAACGACCATCGTCATCACAATCAAAGACTAGCAAGGAAAGATTAGTGGGCAGTTACAATGTGGGTGACAAAGAGAGACAGTGAGTTGAGCATGCTAAACGGATATTGCATAAGAGCAACCAGCTCCGAGAAGCAGGTAGAGAAGGCAGAGAATATACAGCAGGTGTGAAGGTATCTGGCTTAGTGGTTCGGGTAATCAGCTTGCTATTATAAGGTCATGAGTTTGATTCCCAGCAGCACATTGTGTCCTTAAGCAAGGCACTTTATTTCATGTTGCTCCAGTCATCTCAGCTGGCAGAAAGGAGTTGTACCTGTAATTCTAAAGGCCAGCCTTCTCACATTTTGTGTCATGCTGAACCTCCTAGAAAATTATGTTAGAAGATAGAGTTGGAAAAGAGTTGAAGAAATTTAGTAGTAAAAAAGGGTTCTTTATATGTAAGACTATGAAACAAGCGTTACTACTGCATATTACTCAGAAATTGGCACTAATTGTAGAGAGCTTGTATGAAGATTAGATAGAAATCAGCAGTAAGAGAGTAGCTAAAGTGTGCAGGAGAGATAACAATTTGAATGGACAATGCTGGTTATATAGACTAATTAGAATGGTCCTGAGGACCTAGTATGCTTGAAACGGTTTCCCAGAAATGTAAAGGAAACATCTCAAATAACCACAAGGATTCGGTGAACAGAGCCAACTCACACAACAAACTAAAGTGTAATGAGAGTATATTGACAAAGGGTGGTATCATAAAATAGAATCAAATCAAGTTACAATGTGAGTCATATTAAATAAATGCATTGCAAAATACACATGCGATCAATAGCCTTGTGACTTCAATAAAAACAAGAAAATAGACAGTGGAAAGCTGGTGACATGACTTGGACAAGATCCAAAACTAAGACCTTCATCAAACTAATGCTGAAAGAACTGTCAAAGCAGACATGAAAGTTATTGATTAGTTTGACTTGTTTTGACAACAAAAATATAACAAACAAAACAGGCAGAAAACAAAACAATTGCCTCATTACATTTGATTGCAGATTTATCTGTAACCACAGCAATGACCTCTTGAAACAAAACTGTAATTTTCTTTAATGGTTTTGCACGGATATGTTAGGACGAGTGTCCTTCATCTTCATTGTTGATAAAGTCATAATGTCTCAACCGTTGAAGCTTCTGGCCTACTCAAAGCACCTGTTTGGTAACACTCATGCCAGACACATTCCTGCTATGGACAACAGAATGCTGATCTACCCTAATAAAGGATGTGGTTCAAATGTGTACAGCAAGACTTTGCAGAGCCATTAATGTATTAGATGAAGTACAATATGGTATCTGTTCCAATTCTGCATTCAGAGTTCAAATTCTGCCAGTGTCAACTTTACCTATCATCCTTTCAGAGTTAATAAATAGTTCCTATTAGAACAATGGATTGATAGGAATGTTCAACTGAATGCCTTGTGATATTTGTTCTGGATCCCTGTTCTGACTTAAAATCCCACCATGGATTAATTAGGTGACAGACTTAATCAACTGCCTGGTTTAACCCCTTAGTATTTAAACCAGTCACACATACTGGTTGGTATTAGGAAGGGCATCCAGCTTTGAAAATCGTGCCAAATCAGATAGGAACCTGGTACAGCTCTCCAACTTACTAGTTCCAATCAAACTATCTAACTAATGTCAGCATAGAAAACAGACACTAAATGATGATATAATGTATACATACAGGGTTGGCCAAAAGTCACCTGACAGTAAATCAAAACCATTTAATCCCATGATTAATACAAAAAATTATTTTATGAGACTTCGTTAATAAATAGACAAATGTTGAAAAAAAATAAAATGATTTTGACTCATAGCTTTCAATTAGTAAACCTTCATAATTGGAATGAATAAATAAAATTGAACATTAAGTATTTATGGAATTTTGATTTACTGTCAGGTGACTCTTGGCCAACCCTATATGTGTATATATATATATTTATACACATACATATAAATACACATGCACAAACACACTGAAATGGGTAAAAGATGAGGCCAGCCGACATAAAGTTTTAAATCAGCCTTCTATAATTTCCCTTATCCTTCGATTTAGCTCACACTTGCCCAAGGTGCCACGCAGTGGGACTGAACCTGGAACTATGTGGTTAGGAAGCAAGCTTCTTACCACACAGCCACGCCAGTGCCTATTCTTACCACACAGAAATGCTTTGTCATCAATTGCATATGGTCGCTTATCTGCAAGAAATTCTATCTGAATCTCTCTTTAACTACACTAATCTCAAGTGGAGAAGACATTGGGTAATATAGTCCTAGATACACTGCACTTGGATGAAGGGATGAGATGGTCATGGTTGGAATACCTTTTTTTCAAAGGTTTGCTTCAGAGCTGACCTGAGGCTAAAAGACAAAATGTAGTTTATAGCTTCCCATGACAAGTGTTTATATGGCTATTAAACAAAGCTAGAATTTGCTATTTCAGTTAATTTTTTTTTTTCTCCTTTGAAGTTGGATGGCTTAGACAAGCAAAATTCTAGGCTACCATAGGAACTGAGAGCAATCCGACTAAAATGGCATTTGTTAAGAAGCTTAATCATCAATAACCATTATGCTAATGTCGTAAAGCATAATAGTAATTAAGCCCATGCCAGGGACATGAGTATAATAACGTAAGAATGGTTAATGAGTTGTTTCCTATTTTAGAAACACTTCAAAACGCTCCAGAAATAAAAATGAGAAACCAAATTGAAAATGAAGTGTGCTTATGTTTATGCACAACTATAAGAACATGTCCGTTATGTCTTAATAGGAAATAATAGAAAGGCCTATGAATTGACTGGATTGCCATGGCTAGAACGTTTTTGAGTTATTTCAGATTGAGTTATTAAAGACAGTAAAATTTAAAGCATATGCCTTCGTAGAAACGAGTATACAAAGGTATGTATTTCAGCATTTTCATTGTTTAATCATTTCGACCTGTTACTAAAATAGGAGACAAACCCTGCCAATGCTGTTTAAACATTATTAAAAAAAAACTTATTTTTGTTTTTTAAAAAATATATTTCAATAAATTATTTGGAAATAATTCTTAGATTTTCTATGAAATTTCTCCAAATTTCCATCGTATTTGTTGTTCAGCTCACAGTGAGACCTGATCAAACAGAACCATGATCAAATGCATTCCAATCATGACCAACCTGAGTTTTTTTTTTTTTTTCCTTCTTCTTGACATTGAACTATTTTTCTCTTTCTCTCAAGATATGGTGCGCTTTCAGAAAGATTCTGCAGCTATCACCAGCACTATTGTGGCTCCCCTCACAAAACGTAATCAGAGTCAGTAGCACTGAAAACATGATTTGGAGAAAGAAGCAAGTAATTGCGTAAAATGGTTTTAAAGAGTGAAGGGGTGGGAGAATGAATTTCACATCTCTCTTATTTATGTTAATAGTGAACATTAAAAATTATTCCAATGGGTAAAATATACCAATAAACAAGGGGCCTGGTTTAGAATATTTACAATACGAATTTTAGAAAAAAATAGATATTTGCTAGGTAAAAAGATTAATAAGTACATTGCTGGTTCATTCAACAAGGTAAGTCTTCCTTTGTTGTCATAGAGGCAGGTCTTTTAATCGCAGGTTAACACAGAGTAGACTTAAGACCAAAGGCATAGCGGCCGCAACTATTTCGGGATGTCTAGAGTTACATAATCCAATGGTCCCTCTCTTAAAATAAAAATGCGATTTGAGGGATTTGGCTGGTGCTATTTCGAACGGCTAATAATCGCTAATCGAACTACGATATTAGGCTTTGAATCTATCTGGCATGGCATAATCTTTATATGTTTTGCTTCCAATTCCGCAATTAAGTTAAAATTAAAAATATAAATCCATCGTTGTCCTTTCTTTCACGAAATACCACATCGTTTAAATACAGATAAAGAAAAATCTTTTAGAGAAATATTAACAAACGTAAACCACAAAAATTATCTATATCACGTGTCTTTTGATTAATTTCGTTTCAATTTTGAGTTGTAGTTTCTTTTTACACTGATAAGAAAAAAATATGAATAAACGCCACAACTTCACATTTCTTTCTCTTTCTAATTTGAAAGCATGTAGATTATATTTCTAGAAGTTTCAGTGCTGAATTCATTAACCTAGTAATATCACTTAAACCAGGTAATCGTATTTTAAAATTTTTTTCATCTGTTTATTTTTACTTGATCTATATTCAGCAAAGCAATAGATACAAATCAATAGTCGCCAATCGAACTACGATATTAGGCTTTGAAATAACGAAAGTATAAATGTGATGGAGCTTCTACGAAAACTAATCACACTTTTAAAAAAAACATGCAAATGATGGAATCGCGTTACACATTGGTACCCCTTTTATAATGTAAAAGGTAAGATTCTTTCGATTTATGAACACAAATTGAAAGCGGGAAGTTTTTTTCGTTTTTAGGTTCACCATCACCCGGAACTGCCGACGTAAAGAATACGCACACCACTCGTTTTCGGCGTAACCTTAAATACCCAGCGTGCGTAGTCTTTACCCTTCGCCCACACAAACTATAGCCCTTTTTGAAAAACCCCAAAAAACTATCAAGAGATGGTTAGAAATAAAACAGAAAAAAAAAATTGGGGTGAAAATTTTAAAAATCTGAAAAGCAGCTTTTACGACAAAATCGTAATCTCCGTTGTTGAAAACACAGGCATCTGAAGAAACTTCTGGAGAAAAAAATAGAGTACCTGCCAATTCGATACGTCCGCCTGTTGCCGAATAATATCAATATTTCCACTTTCAATTCGATTACAAACTGAAATGTCAATTGAGTTTTATAAACTTTAAATTTTAACAGAACGAATATTCTCAACTAGTGCGCGCAATGGTTATTAATTTAGAAGTTCATTTTTGTTAGTTCACGAGAACCACAACTACCACCGTGTGACTCAAGAGATAACGTACAAGATTTCTAGGGAAAAAATAACCATTTCTTGGAGAACAGCAACTTCATGTTTTTTTTAGAAATGAGTTCGGAGGTAAACACCCCTACCCCACTACTCTTTTTTTTTTTCTCTCAATGGTTTTCGATTTCCTGGGTTTTGTTTTATCGCCAACAGTAGCCAATGTGGTCGGTCGATTAGCTAGAAACAGTAGCTAACTGTCTTTCGCTAATGCAGTCCAAGATACCCAACAGTAAGAGGGGAGGGTCACAGCTGGGATACCTCTTAATATGGACCTGTTGATTGAAGTTTATAAGGGATAGAACACAAGTTGGAGCTTAGAAAGATGACACTCCCACAAAATATCTCCCCACGTGCTTTGATAATACATGTATTTATTTACCCCAAGAGTCAAAATGGTGAGAGACGATATATATATATATATATATATGTATGTATATAAACATTTAAGAGTGATATTTACCAAAAATGATTTGGCAATAAATCATTAAAGAAGAATTAGATCACAAGTACGTTTTAAAACTCTCATAAACACAACTCTAAAACAAACAAAAAAAAAAAACAAAGCTTAGAAACCCTCCGCGGATAATCCTCTACCATAAAACGACCATCTTCAAGAAAAAAAAAAAATATATATATATGTATGTGTGTGTGTATGTACACGCACATATGACAGTTTCATTGAAATCAGTTTTGCTGAGTTAACGTTAAGACATTTAGTCGAAAATTATCACAAGTTAATTATCCTAAGATAATTCATAACTTATTTTTAATTACCTAATACTGAACAATAATTATGTTAACATCCATAAATCGCAACGTTTATTATCAAGTAACAACAAGAGCAAAAATTCTTTTAGCTGAATTCCAAACGCGGTCTTGACGCCAACATATTTATCTAAAGTAAATAAGAAACTTATTGCGTTCTGGAATTACACTTGGTGGAAAAGACAAAATGAAAAATATGATGAAAGGCGACGGTCTGTGTATGAATGGAAGGCTTTTTCTTTCGTCATTACCCCCAAGTTCGGCATTACTGAATATTGTCGCATTCAAAAGCGGAACCGTGAAAGCAGCAACGAAAAAGAAGCTTGATTTAAACACAAACATCATATATCATCATTCGTTTGCACAATGAAACATGTGAATATATATGTGAACTGTCAAATATTTTAATATACTCTCTAGTGTACATGTCCATGCAGGTACATGAGACTGCGATTTTTCAGAGTATACACCACTCAATATCTATTTACACATTATATAAAAAAATATATATATATTTGCGCGTGAGTGTATACGTGAGTTTGAAGTATAGAGATCCACGTTGAAAAATATCAATATGATGGTGACATTATTATTCTAGAAATCGAAAATGTAGCTTTCATACAAAATAAAAGAAAAAAAAAATTCAAACCAAACAACAAATTTAAATTCAAAGCAATAAAAACGGCATATTTCCTTTATATTTTTTGTATCCAGAAATCAAGCATTTATTAACCCAATCTAGTAGTAATCGAATATATAAATATTTTAAAAGAATGAAAGAAAATTGATCGCATAATTTCAACTAGAAAAAAAATAATAATCTAACGAACTCGAAATAAATATTCGAAAATTAAATTATATATTTATATTTATGTGTACGTGACTAAGAAATCTGTCAATAGAGATAGTAAATTCTAGATATAAATATATTCTGCTTGCAATTTCTTTCATGTTTTCTGCTTTGGTTTGGGAAAAATTCTTTACGCTATATTTTCTTCCTCTGTTCTCTTGTCAAATAAACACATGAAATATACTCACCTTCAATTAAAAAATGATAATATATAAATATAGGCAAGAAGAAAATGGTTGAGATGAGGAATTAGTCCAACACTCGACGTGCGTCTTCTGTTAAGTGAAACTGAGTGAAAATGACTAAAATCACCAATCTCTTTCATTCAAAAGAAAGTGCGAGTAGTCTGCCCTTAAGAGAAACCAGTGTCTATTTATTCGTGTTGCGATGCTAGAGGGCGCCACACAGCAAAATACTGATTTACGTATGTAAGAGAGGGATAGGGAGAGAGACACTACGTGCGTGTTTGTGTAGGTTACCTGTTTGGTTGAGCAAGGTGTTTATATTGGAAAGGGAAGTAAACCTACATTTGTTGCACACACACACACATATTTCTTTACTCTTTTACTTGTTTCAGTCATGTGACTGCGGCCATGCTGGAGCACCGCCTTTAGTCGAGAAATCGACCACAGGACTTATTCTATCGGTCTCTTTTTGCCGAACCGCTAAGTTACGGGGACGTAAACACACCAGCATCGGTTGTCAAGTGATTGTGTGTGTAGGGGGGAACACAGTCACACAAACACACACACACACACATACATATATATATATATATATATATATATATATATATACATATATACGACGGGCTTCTTTCAGTTTCCGTCTACCAAATCCACTCACAAGGCTTTGGTCGGCCCGAGGCTATAGTAGAAGGCACACACACACACACACATATATATATATATATATATATATGCACATATAGAGAGAAGGAAGAGAGAGAGAGAGATTATGTTATTCGTTCTTGGAAAGGACTAATCAGAAAATGCTTTTTGGTACTGCCTCTCTTGACACTAGCACCTAACGACAGTCACTATGGAACTGCCAATCATTGCAGCTGCGACGCCATAACTCGATGTTACAGCTTACCTCGAATTTTACTGCACAAACTTACAGTCGCAAGCCGATTTACAACTTAAACTAGAAGCTAACCCATGCTGCTTTCTGGAGCTGCTATACTTTTAAAATGAGATACAACTTATACCAATAATATTTATTTATTTTATCAATTCGTTTTGCAAGATCCCTGATGTGAAATCGTGTGTTGAAACAGATATTTCGGAATGGTCATTTTATTTTCTTTTAACATATATATAGATTTTGCCATATATTTTTTCTTCACTCGTTTATTACTGTTCTTATTTATTTAATGTCCATTATCCACAGCGTCAACATCAGCAGAAGCAGCAACTCCAATAGCAGCATTCAAAAATACATCCGGTGTTCCAGAAACACCTTCAAGCAGCACCTCTCCAACCACAAATCCTCGTTTAGGATCACGGAGTGACGTCATGCCACATCTTTGCTAGCCACGTATGGCGCCTGGGCAAATCAATGCACTGGCCTTATAGTATTTATGTATTTATTGACAGCAAGCCTTAGCATACATAGATTAAAACTGAGTACCTTGACCTGCAGGGCCCCAGAGCAACTACTCAATATGTTTATGCCTTAAGACAGCGCTGGCCGGATCTGTTCAGTTTGGCACACAGATTTTTTAAATTAATTTCTTGTTTAACTAAACAGTTTGAAACTTCATATACTGGTGGAATTTCTCATTCAGAACACGGTTTACTTTAAACGTTTTTGATAAAATTTCGTATTTTAGAAGTTATTTCGTGTTAAAGTTGTCGCATTTGGGTAATTTTAGCCAATCAACGACGTGTATTCTGACATAGCAAAACAATTTGATGTCAGTCCCAGAACAGCTGTCAGGTATCTCCACAAACTTGGCTACTATGGCAGAACAGCAAGAAGGAAGCCACTTCTTCGACCAGCCAACATCAAGCGGAGAAAAGATTGGGCCAGTGAGATGGTGGAGAGGCCACAAGCATTTTGGGACACTGTCATATTCTCTGATGAGTCCAGATTTGCTGTATTTTCTGACAGTGGTCGAGTGTGAGTTTGGAGAATCTGTGATCAATAATTTGATGCGAAGAGATTGCAGTCAACAATGTAACACGGTGGGTGTTCTGTGATGGTATGTGGAGCAATTGTCGATCAGAGCTGGTGGAGTGTGAGGGAAACAAAAGACTCAGATAAATATGTGTCCATATTGCAGAAAGGACTCTTTCCAAATTTCTCCAGTTGTGAAATGATTAAAGAGGACCCTTTATTTATGGAAGACGGGGCTCCTTGCCACACAGTTTAAAAGACCTAAGATTGGTTGGAAGAGAAAGACATGGCCAAGCCAGTAACCACATATGAATTCTGTTGAACATCTCTGGGACATAATGGACAGGGTACTTCGTAAAAAGAACAAGAAAGCATCTTCAAAGCCAGATCTTTGAGATTACTGCATGAAACTTGGCAAGAAATTCCGCAAGAGAATATTCGTCATCTGATCAGGAGAATGCCTAATAGGGTGCTTGCATTGAAAAAGTGGAAAGGGCATGTCTACTAAATATTGGATATTCACATTATAATAATTAACAAATAATTTCAGATTTAAATAAATTCTAACGATTATCTATTTCTGTCATATCTGTGTATATATAACAATAACAGCAACAACCATGGCCACTCCTCAACGCTAACACAACTGATGAACTCTACAATCAATAGCCTTTCATAGTTCGGCTATCCACTTCCTCGTTTTCTCGGAATACCACGTGATCCATCATCATCGTTGTCATCTTGTTCTACTGCTACCACCCTTATCACAACTAAACAATAGCATCGGAAGTCATTCTTCAATACAAGAACAATTGATAACCTAATAAGCTTCACAATCAAGAGCCGTTGTCATGTTGCAAGCCTCTGTTTGTTGCATCAAGCGAGAGAATGTTCAGCAAACTTTGCTGTTTGAAGACCTGACTCCGTCCCACAATAGCGCAACACCGTCTGACACAGTGCTGTAATGCATGAACATTAAAAGCTTGTACATTGGAAACACTTTGGACATCCTCTTGGAAAACTTCATCGCCAAAACGAGCGAGTATAGAAAAATTTTTGGAATGATCTTGAAGCATTACTCTTCCATGTACAATAATAAAAAAAGAAAAATTATTATACCTATATTTGTTTTGATATTAAGACAGAAAAATAATCGGCCTTGTTTGTAAAAAACTATCGGATCTGAGTTTGTACCTACTAAGCAAATTTCGTTTCCGGGCCACAGCAGATAGTGGAATGAGAAAAACTGGAATTCTGAAGAAGAAAAGAATCAGATTTGTTTGACCTAACTGTTGTTCGAAGCACCGGAATACGACAGTAAGAGGATCTAAGATTCCCCACCAAAAAGTATCTTCAGAATGTGAGGTACTTAATCCGAAATTCTGCCTATAATAGACAGACAGAAAGACAGACAGATAGATAGATAAAATATAGGTAGATAGATAATGAAACAGAGTTGAAGTGAAATATTTTTCTCTATTTATTTTTTTAAAATCAAAGCATGACGAAATCAAATTATCACGACAGCTGTTTTCAAAAATCTATTTTGTTGAAGTCATTGATCGTGATTATGAAAAAAAAAATTAGTTGCTAGAAAATTCCTTTCTATTATAGGCACAGGGGCTATAGTAGAAAGGATGGGAGAGGAGAATAGTCGATCACATAGACGGTACTTATTGTATCAACCCCAAAAGGATGACAGACAAAGTTGACCTTGGCAGAATTTGAACTCAGAACGTAAAGACGGACGAAATGCCGTTAAGCATTTTACCTAGCGTGCTAACGATTCTGCCAACTCTCCACCTTAAATGATTTCAATTTTTGTAGCCCGTGGCCAACAAGTTCGAGGGTGTGGGTAAATCGATTACATCGGCTCCAGTTCAACTGGTACTTTATTTTAGCGACACTGGCGAAATTTGAACTCGGAACATGAAGACGGACGAAATTCCACGAAGCGTCTCGCCGGGCGTGCAAACGATTCTGCCAGTTCGCTAGAAAGACAAAAATACTGTGTACCAACAAAAATATGAGATATTAGTAAATTCTACGAAGTTGAATAAAAAACACGTTACTACGAAATCGCAAATTTCAGAAATTTTGATGAAGATGAGTCGGATGGTTGTAAACGTGTGTAACTTGATTTCAGGAGTAAATTACACGTATTATATTCAGGGTCGTTTTAAGCCAATTAGATTTGTTCAAATTGGGTCCCGTGCTAAGAGAGGGACCCACACTAAGAGAGGGCCTAGTGCACATGCGGAAACGGAGGACGCTATGATGAATTTTTAGTATGTCAAGTCCTGAGCGCTTTTTGGCTGGGATTGACAATTCTCTAATTGGACAGAACCGTTTCCAGCGCCAGCACTGATTATATTACATATAATACATCACACTGCATTCTTGAAATGAAATTACAAGAATAATTACATATAACTTTGTCTTCTATCTTCTGAATAAAATTTGACTCTCTTTGGCATGCTGGCATACAAAATACTTTGTTTCTCAAAAGGCAAGAATACTTTTGAGAGAAACACAGGGCTTTCAGCTTTTGGAAACGTTTTTATTGGAAATTTACACATATATATATAATCCAAATGATAAGAAGACAAAGGAAATTCTTTAACACATCTTTAATGATTTGTTGCAATTGTTTCTGTACCAACTCTATTTGTAACACTAGTTTACGCAAAAATTCACGTTGTTCCAGTCCACTCAGATAGCAAAAATGAGTAATCCTGTGATCGACTGGTTTCCCATCCAGGTGAGGAATATATACGCCATGGAAACCAGACCTATGAGTCTATATGACTTGGGAAGGAACTCTACTACTACTATTATAATTAAGAGGAAAGTGACAAGCTGGCAGAATTCTTAGCTGAAGTCTTTCCAGCTCTTTATGCTCTGAATTAAGATTCTGCCAAAGTCAAACTTGCCTTTCATCCTTTCAGGTTCTTGTTTAATAAAGTACCAGTCAAGTACTGAGGTCCTCTACTCCAAAAATTGCTGAGCTAGAGCCAAACTTTGAAACAATTATTGCATGGGATTGATTAGCAGAATCATTAGGGCATCAGAAAAAATGCCACGTGATATTTGTGCTGGCTCTTTACATTCTGAGTTTAAATTCCAAAGTCAAGGTTACTTTCCATCTTTTTGGGACCTATAAACAACTATACAAGATATGCCCTAGTGTAGTGGTACACAACCTTTTTTAGTAGCTCAGAAATCCCTTTCACCATCATACAAATGCCTTCTCCCTATATTCTAAAAAAAAAGAAAAAATATTCAGCTGTAGTTTATTATATATTTCTTACATTATTCCACCAAATGTGTATCTCTTTTTTAAATATAAGCATGGATTAGTATCTTCTATGTTAAACTTTGAGGACTTATATAAAGAAATTTAACAGGTGTGGTAAGAAGTTTGCTTCTCAATCACATGATTCTGGGCCCAGTCCCACTCCATGGCACCTTGAGTATGTGTATTCTACTATAGCCTTGAGCCAACCAAAACCTTGTGAGCGGATTTGGTAGAAAGAAGCCCATCATATATATATATATGTATGTATGTATATATATCTATGAGAGTGTGTGTCTGTTTACATTCCTGTAACTTAACAGTTCGGCAAAAGTTCCTTTGGATCAGGAGTCCCTAGCCACCAAGCTGTGGATCATTTGGTACACAGAATAAATTTTCAAATTTATTTCTATTTCGTTGACTATTGCCAAGTGCAGGGTGTTTTTGCATTACATATGTTTTATATATGAAATAATTAACATATATTGTACACTTTTTTGTTACCTCCAAGTCTGTGGAAAAATTTTCTTGCATAAAACTGGTTCATGGTGCAAACACAGAAAGAGACTGCTGTCTTTGATGACTTTTTTCTAATAAGGCTCCTTTTGATTTATACTAGTTAATCTATACCTTCTTTTCACTGCTAAAGAAAATGTTCAAATTATAAAAAAGCGATCAATGGCAATAGCTTTTATATATGTATTTCTAGAATTATTATCATAATTAAGAGGAATGTGACAATCTGGCAGAATCATTAGCATATTTTAAAAACAACTTGAAAGAATTATCTCCCTTCCTTACTATGGCATCACACTTTATTTTATTTCATACTGTAATTTGTGAGTAACAGCCTCACTGCAATAATGTTCCGTTGATATTTGTAATGATTGTGCTTTTGAGTTGTGGAGGACAATGCAAGTGGCATTGTCACATGAAAGGATGATGATTTTGAGATCTCTGTACATGGAACCGATGAAGATTTGGTTTGAGATGTCAAAGTTGTATGTGGAAGGTTAGAGATGGTATCATACGAATAGGAGTGGGCATTGTTGTAGGGGACAAAAACCAGACCCTACCAGACTTGACAGAATGTTGGGGGTGAGAGAAGTAGCTTGCTTACCAACCACATGGTTCCAGGTTCAGTCCCACTGCATGGCACCTTGGGCAAATGTCTTCTATTATAGCCTTGGATCGACCAAAGCCTTGCTAGTGGATTTGGTAGACGGAAACTGAAAGAAGCCTGTCTTATATATATATGTGTGTGTGTGTGTGTATGTTTGTGTGTCTGTGTTTGTCCCCCCACCATTGCTTGACAACTGGTGCTGGTGTGTTTATGTTCCTGTAAGTTAGCAATTCAGCAAAGTCACCAATAGAATAAGTACTAGGCTTACAAAGAATAAGTCCTAGGGTTGATTTGTTTGACTAAAGGTGGTGCTCCAGCATGGCCGCAGTCAAATAACTGAAACAAAAGACAAAAAAGATTGGTGTAATCTGATTAGAAGTCACCAGTCCAAGAGACAGGTGTTGCACATAGGTGGGTTGTTTTACCAAATTTGCATGTCAGACAACAGTTGAATGCTTTGCTCACATCAAGAGCAAACACAGTTTTCATTAAATTTCTTGAGGGCAAGAGCCCACTGGTAGCAGAGAAAGGAGAATAAGACCCTAGTAGATCTGGTTTTATGAAAGCTGTATATGTGGTTACTAAGGAGAAAGGGAGATTTAACATGATGTGCAAGGGTTGTCACTTTTGAGATGTTAGAATTGTGATGAAATAACAGCTGGCAACATCAAAAGGGGTTGTTCTTTTTCAACAAAGGACATACTATAAAAGATTTCCAAATATAAGGAGATATATATCTATGATTGTGTGTGAGATATATATATATATATATATATATATATATATATATATATATATATATATATATATATATATAGAGAGAGAGAGAGAGAGAGAGAGAGAGAGAGAAAGAGGGAGAGAGAGAAAGAGGGAGAGAGAGAGAGAGAGGTTAGCTCTGGGATGCATTGTATGAAAATAATGAAAGGGTCATTTTGAGGAGTGGTGGCCTTGTTGGTTTGAAGTAAATGTGTAAGCATGGTGGTGAATTTGTTGGAGTGGGAAAGGACAATTTTGGAGATTCAGTTAGTGAGTGTGTGTGTGTGCAATGTAGAGATGGATACAAAGTAGACAGCAAACATGAAGGCAAAGAAGATTCTGCAAAGTTGGTAGAGATCCTTTTGACAAGAGACCAAAAGGGTCGCCTGGAGTTAGAGATGCAGGAGAATTTGTAGGCTGTCTGATGCAGAGGCATCCCTTGCAATTTCAAAGCTGGCTTTGAAAGAAATGTTGTGTAACACCTAAACTTATCAGCATTAAGAAGCCTCAAGGGTGCTGAAAAGTTACTGGCTTTGGGTAACAGAAAATACAGTTGGACCAGTTATGATTTTATTCAACATACTCCCCTCTCATGTTGACACCCTTATTGCTGCAGTCCTTCAGCTTTACTAAGCCCTGTGAAAGAACTCACAAGGTTGGACCTCCAACCATGCCTTTCACGATACCCTTAAAACCAGAAGCTTTTCAGTACCCCTTCGTATACTTTTAAACATTGCCCCACTTTATAAAATACAGCATCTTTTTTCCATCTCGTAGAATGGATGGTTCTAAAAATTAGGGAACATTTATCTGAATACACTACACCATATGCCCATGAGCATATGGTGTAGTGGTTAAGAGCACGGGCTACTAACCCCCAGATTCCAAGTTCGATTCCAGGCAGTGACCTGAATGATAATAATAATGATGATGATGATGATTATAACATCGTAAAATACCTTAGGAATGAGAACCCAGGTAAGAAATTTCCCCTAGACACCTGATGAAGGCTGATGGGTATATCAGCCGAAACATCATGTTTAACAATAAACAAGATGAGGACAAATATCTGTCAGATGTAAATAATGTATTTATATGAATGTAGAATATTTGAGAAAATGGATAAAATAACACACTTAAGACATAACTCTGCTGCAAATATTGTGTTGAACCAATTTATAACCAAACTTCTGTTGGCATACACTGTCCTTGCTTCAAATATTTAAGAAAAAAATACTGATGAATTCAACTTTTTTTTACGGTGATGTTTGGAGCATAAATGAACATGGAATTTCAAAGGAAGGTTGTTATTTTTTTTAATTTTTAAAATTTAGATAATTTTAAAATGGGACATTTGTAACCGAGAATCTTGTGCTGTCTCAAGCAGGTTGGTAGTGAAAGGGTTAAACTGATCCTGGAATAATTGAGTTAATGTGAGACACATTGCTGTTTGACTCAATTTCACTAACAGTACCTGATATATCAAGGTTTGTGTAATTAGAAGGCAGATAGGCGAATGAAAAGCATATGCGACAATTAGCTTGAGAAGTTGGTAGTTTGTCTCTTATGGTGGCCAAGTGACAATTCTCAGTTAGCCAAGACTACTTACTAGCAGTAAATAGGCACCATAAAGCCATGCCAATGCTGTAAAAGAGATGACCATTTTATTGATATGTAGTACTGAGTTCAATTCTATCTGTTATAGACTGGCATATTAATTAAGAAGTGGTGAGTGGGTGTCTCATTCATTTTAATGTCTAGGAAATAGAGACACTCCTGCCCAGTAGACATCAAAGATCTATGAAAAGAGTTTCAATACACATGCATTCTCAAATGTTCACTCCTCATTTTTTCATAAAATTAATTTCATGTTTAACGAAGACACAAGTTAGAAAGAATCTAACTCGTGTTGGTTTGTAATACATTATATTGCCAGGGCACACGTTTCTAACTGGAGGGAATCCCCGCTTTCAATTCCATCTAGATCAGCGTTTCTCAACCAGGGTTCAGCAAAAGTTTCCTAGAGGTTCCTTAGAAAGATTGAGTAAGCTAATGCTAATTTCACAATCGTAATATTACTATACATACACAACATATTGTTATATTGTAATATAGACAGCCAATCTAATCAATTGCCACCAATAACATATAACAACTATCTATCTATCTATATATATGTGTGTGTGCATATAAATATATATATTTACCACATGAACTATTTATTTATTTATGTGTTTCAGCCAAGTGGCTGCGGTCATGCTGGTGCACCACCGTGTGAAAGAAATATGAGAAAGATATGGTATATAATTTTTTTTGTGCAGGGGTTTCTTGAAACATGTAATTTATTTGAAGGGTTATGCAAGGGTAAAAAGGTTGAGAAACACTGGTCTAGACAGATGGTACTGGATAGTTGGTTTTTGTTTTGAGAATTTACTTGCCTTACTCATGGGTTAGCAAGAGTTCCTTTTAGGCATCTAAATAGAATCTAACTAAAAATGCAGAGACCTGGAGTAAATACTATAAGGCATCCAGTCTGACATCTTTATAGTTCTATCAATTCAAGGTCCTGGTTTGGAGTTTTTTTTTCATCAACACCAAAAGGATAAAACATGAAGTTGCTCTTGTACCAGATGCTTTTTATGTGGTACCAGCACCATGAATGAAAAGAATATTTGCTTTCCATGCTGGCACAACAAAATTCATTCTTGATTTCAAAATGGATATTGTCAACAGCCAATGAATTCACAAGATTAATATTTATACTAATGTCAAGATGGAGTGTAAATATGCCTTGTGAGAATAACTAGGTAGTGTTAATATGTCTTGACGTTTTTATTTAGCCACACCTGGTTGTATAGTTAAGAAGTTTGTTTCATAACCACATGGTAGTGTATTCAGTCCCATTCCATAGCACCTTGTGCAAATGTTTTCTGCTGTAGGTCCAGGCCAACTAATGCTTTGTAACTGAATTTGGTAGACAGAAACTGGAGGAAACTCATATATATATATATATATATATATATATATATATATATATAATTGCCTTAAATTATGTTACAAAAGTCTTAATTCGCTAGGGAACAGATATGGAGAGCTACAATTTGCAGTGGTATTAGAGATTTTAAGCTTGACAGAGAAATAAAAATAAAATTTCATAAAACTGAGATTAATATCTATAGCGTGGTGAGAGTTTCTCATCCCTTCTTTAAATGTTCTTTGTGCACAAAAGTATGTATGTCTCATGCTGGTATGAGATCATGTCAGTATGCTTATGTGGATAAGGCATACATTGATTATTGGAATCTCATTCTGGATGACCGGTTTCAATGCCAATTCTGTCAAAACAAAAACAGCAGGTCACATAGAAGATTGAAGTGACACTTGAACATTCATAATAGATGAGCACAAAAAGGAATCAATGCTGCAGTGTATGTAATCAGCTCTTCAAACACCTTTCAAGGCTCAAAAGCCATGCAAGATCTCAAGCTAGGAAAGAACAATTATAAGTACAAGAAGTCAAGCGCTGCATGGAGCAGATAGCCACTGTGTGTGTATGGGATGAGAGAGAGAGAGAGAGAGAGAGAGAGAGAGAGAAAGAGCACAGAAGTGTTTAAATCTCTTTTTCTTATTTTTTACTTGTTTCAGTCGTCACACTGCAGTATGCTGGAGTTCTGCCCTGAAGAATTTTAGTTGAATGAATTGGCCCCAGTACTTTTTTTTTTTTTAAGTCTGATATTTATTCTGTTGGTCTCTCTTGCTGAACAACTAATTATGGGGATGTAAACAAACCAATACCAGTTGTCAAGTGGTGGTGGGACAAAAGCAGACAAAGACACACACACAGGCTTTTCTTAGTTTCCCTCTACCAAATTCACTCACAACGCTTTGGTTGACCCGAGGCTATAGAAGACACTTGCCCAAGGTGCCATGCAATAGGACTGAACCCAGAACCATGTGGTTGGGAAGCAATCTTATTACCATGCCTGCACCTGAATGTTGACATCTCACAGATTCATTTGAGTGAAATGTTAAGATGTTAACATTCTTCCATGACTTTGTGACCAAACACTTTCAAAGACCTGTAGAATAAAAAAAAAAAAATCTCTTGCATGAAAAACAGATAAAAGTTGGCAACAGGAAGAGCATTTGGTTGTAAAATCTTACCCCAAACATGTCACTTTCCATCCCATGCTGGTAAGGAGAAAAAGCATATTGAACAAAGGAATAAACAAACCAACTTCGAGAGCAGTCAATTAATGCAGGTCAATTTTCTCACAGAACAACATAATGCCATCTTCGGTAAAGAATGAACCGAAAAACTCACAAATATTTCCATTATTTAGTTACCACATATTTAAAGGTGCAAAAAAAAAAAAGACATTTCAATGAACAACAATAATAAAATCAACATATTTATTAACTATTATTCTCAGAAAAGTCTTTAATTGGTCAACTGCTCTTGTTACAAGGTTCATATAAACTTTCGAAAGAGACCAGAGAGTGTGGGAGGGGAAAAAAAAACTTATCTGATGTGAGGGAATTCACTTCTGCTGTCGTATTCTTCTGAATGTCAACATTTGTGTCAAACCAGCGACCTCCTAACTCTATTGATATATTTTTATTTTTTAAATTTTTTTGTTATTCCAGCCATATCCATATTGGTGAGTGTAATGTTTTTATTATTTATTTATTTGTAAAACAAAGTTAACATAAAAATTTCATGCCAACATATTTCCAATTTTAGGACTCTTAGAGGTTATGAAATAATTTACAGAAAAAAAACAAAGCACAATTTTTTTTGTTTTTGTTTTGTTTTGATACAATACATTACTGTCAATTAATAGGCAACCAAGAGGCACAGTTACTGTAGGGGTTAAAGTACTGGACTACTGACTATATAGTCATGAATTCAAACCTTACTACAGTCAATGAGTTACGCCCCAAGGCAAAGCATATGACACTGCTTGCCTCAGACTGCCTGGCTGACAACTAGTTCCTCTCCTACTTCACAGTGGAGTGCTTAGTTAAAACAGTTGCTCTAATAGAAAAAAATAATAATAAATAAATAAAAAATCATCTTATTCATGCTAGCATGGAAACAATGGCTAGAAAACAATCTAAAAATGATACTATCAACTCACCTGGTCAGAGTTAACAAAGATACCAACACCATCTACAATGTGCAGTAACGCTTGTACTGCTATAAAACTATGCTTAAAAGTGGTTCTAGTTTACTTAAGAATCACAAATATCTTGCAGCCACGTGAGTTAGGGAGGAAAAGGAATGTGCAGAACATATACGTTAGTACCTTTGAATCTGTATATAGACATGTATATATATATGTATGTATATATATATATATATATATATATATATATATATATATATATAAATATATATATATATATATATATAGCAATAGGTGTACCATGAAAAACAGTGTATTTAGATTGGCTAATTATTGCTGTCAATGAAATAGTTAATAAAATCATAGATTGCCTGAAAATTCATAATGCTAGAATATAAGAATTTCTGAATAAGATAATGCAACGACACATTATGAGTGTGTGTGCATATGTGTGGTGTGTATATGTATTTCATCATCATTTAATGTCCATGTTCCATGCTGGCATGGGTTGGACGGTTTAACAGAATCCGATGAGCACAAGGACTGCATTGTGCTCCAGTGTCTGCCTTGGCATAGTTTCTATAGTTGGATACCCTTCCTAATGCCAACCACTTTATAGTGTGTACAGAGTGTTTTTTTTTTTTGTTTTTGTGCCTCCATAGAGTTTGCAAGACTACGAACCCTGAGAGGGCAACTTTATGCTAACAGATGAGAGGGAAAAGATGAATTAAAGTGTTTGAAAGGGGACCACACACACACACACACACACACACAATGAATTTACATTCCCTGTCAATAAACCATCCTCTAGCTCTGCACTTTTGTAGAATAAAAATTTCCTCTTATTTGATAAACAAATAAGGGTTGCTGACAGGAAGGGCATCCGGCTGTAAAACGATGCCTCAATAATATGCATTCATCTATCCCATGCCAGCATGGAAAAATGGACATTAAATAAGAATATTATGTATATACATATGTACACACGTATATAGTGCAGGAAATATATGAAAGGAAAGGTATCGATCAAGAACTAAATTAAAAAAATACCTGCGCTATATGTGTGTGTGTGTGTGTATCGGTCAAAAACTAAATTTAAAAAATACCTGCACTATATATATATATATATATATATCATGTAATAAAGGCTTGTTTCATGCATAAAAAAATTTTTTTTAACAATTTACTGATAGAGAGGTATGCAAAAGCTTATTTCTTGTCAAGTTATCTTCTAGGGTAATTTATTTGCCAGTTTCTTAAGGCTGGCAGTCACTAGATTTACTGCAGTTCTGTTTCTACTTCAGATACTTAATCAAAACTTGTGATTTAAAGAAACATATTTAATTCATCAACTAACTTCATAAAGAGATTTTTGATTAATGTGCATAGAACCATAGGGTACTTTTATTATTATTATTATTATTATTATTATTATTATGTGAAATAAAAAACAATACTCTAAATCAATAAATTAATTAGATATTATCACAGATTTATGACAAAAAGAAAATTTCTGTTTCTTATAGTTAGCTAAACGTTAATTAATACTATTATTTTGATTATTTTAAACATTGAGACAGTTATACACATTTTCTGGAAAAAGAAAAATAACAGAATAAAAGGATGGATAGAAAGAAACTAAAATGACCAAACTCCACTTTAACTATATACAAATTTAAATTAAAATAATGTTCTGCCTATACTTCAATTATTATGTGGTTTTATTACAATATTCCAATATTGATAGAAATGTAGAATAATGTTCCATGCAGATTAGTCCTATTTTAATGCTATATTCTTATAAAAGAAAAATTGCTATTTTTTTTTTTGTTTCTTTACTAATTCTTATTTGATGTAGAACATGGGGGGTGGGTCAGGGGAAAGAAAACAGAAAAACGAATCTTTCCAGCATTTATTAATCATTTAAAATTAAAAAAAAATTCTATGAAGTGTATGTACATAAATAAATTAAATTTAATAAATTAAAACAAGACAGGGGGAGTATTGTTAAAAGAATTATAGAAATATGTGTTGTGTAGATCATTTTTTTTTTCCAAGCTGTTTGTTGAAGAGAGGAGTGACTGATAGGTGGGCGAAAACCTAACTTCATGGTATGAAGTAATTGTCAGCAAGAAAGCCAATCATTCACACAAAAAAAAAAAAAAAAAAATTTTTTAACTAAAAAAAAAAAAAAAAAAAAAAAAAACTGCTGGTGTAGGTCTACATAGTAGACAGTACACAGTGACAGCAAGTGCAAAAATATCACCAACAAAGACTTGATCTTTGTGCAGCATCAGAAGGCTGTCTACCGAAAAATTGCTTGGCTTGGTATAAAAACTCAGACTGATGTCAGGAACACTTTCAAAACTGACGATTTCGGCAAAAGAAAACAAGATTTACACATGGTTTCCCCTGATTAATAATTTCAACTAATCAAATCAAAAAAGGTAAACCACACATTTTGCATAAAAGAGCCAAGCAAATTTTGAAAATTCATCTTAGATCAAATGCGTTGTTAGAGTATATTTATGTAGACAAACAAAATGATTAAAAAAAAAACCCAACTGTATAGCAATTAAAAAAAAAAGTCCTAAAATTAAATTCTGAAAAAGATTCCAATAAATTCCTTTCTCTAAAATACATATACTCGAGTGAAATTTTAGAGAAGTATATACATATTTAAAATTTATAATAGTAGTAGTAATAGTAGTAGTAGAAGTAGTACTCATTGTAGTAGTAATAATAATTTTGATTGAAAAATTTTAAATTGATTCATAAACATAAATATTAGGAAACAATGACAATTTATTTTGGAAAAGAAAATATAATTTAGTCTACATTAAGACTTCCAACAAAACGTGATAATAGTAAACAATCAAATGTTATAGAAATCACTTGAAGAGCTGTAAAACATGGACTTGAGGACTTTCACCTAAATGAAATGAGATTAACAGTATAGAAGAGAATATAAATTTGGCATTCTTTAATCTTATTTAAACACTACCCCACCAAAAAAAAAGAAGAAAAAGGGAGAAAGATATATATATATATATATATAGTTGAAGTAAAAGTAAATAATTTCCATTTTTACCTTTTGGTTTAATTTATACAATTTCAAGAACATTAAAAGATTAACAAAAAAAAAAGTGAAAAGAAAAAAAAATAAAGATGGAATATGTAATCTATTATGTCCTGATTCTTAAATCATCTTTGGTTATTGATAGAAATGAAATAAGGGAGCAACTGAAATAAATAGAGGGAGAGAGGAGAGAGAGAAAAAGAGAAAGCAGGAGAGAGAGAGAGAGAGAGAAAGAGGGAGCCCAGCCCAATGCTGGACATGCCTTACTTGCTTGTCTTCTCTGATGAAATAGTCTTAGCTTAATACTAAACAATCAAAGTACATTTCCCAGAGCCATGAGCAGACTTCATAAAGAGCATATTCAGAAATACAGCCTTCCTTCATTTACAGTGGACATTAGTTGCAAAAAGTGATTTTATGTCAAAACAGATTTGACATGAGTGTTTGTTTGTTTTTTTTTTGAAATTTCTTTTAGGTTTGTTTTTGTTTATTTTTTTTATTTATATTTTTTTTTTTAAATAATAGCGTATGTCTATACATAATTAATGTGGGATGTTTGTTGCCAGAGGTTCCAGTTTTGTACAACATTAACAAAAGTTATATAACTATCCTTCACACTGGCCAGATTAAAAAAAGTTAGTGGGTTAGGCCAAATAGGCACACTGCAGGGGTTTCAGCCTCCATACAAATTGTTTAGATGATTACATGAAGGAACTTCCATATTCATAGCTTTCTTATATAATTTTGAATCACCATAATTCTTTGCTCGCCAAATCAAAGTTTCTTCTGCAAAAAGGAGAAAAAAATAAGAAAAATGTAAGAGGTTTTTTAAAAGGATTGAAGAACTAAACAAAAAAAATTACATTGTAAAATCTACTGAAAGAATTTACAATAGTTATAATCAATTCATATGATGACATGTTTAAAAATGAAATAAAGTAAAAAAAATTCTTTTAATTAAAGCCTATAAAAAAAGACATTCGAGTGAGATTGTTGCCAGTGCCGCTGGACTGGCTTCTGTGCAGATGGCACGTAAAATACACCATTTTGAGCATGACCATTGCCAGTACCACCTGACTGGCCTTTGTGCTGGTGGCACGTAAATGCACCCACTACACTCTTGGAGTGGTTGGCGTTAGGAAGGGTATCCAGCTGTAGAAACTCTGCCAAATCAGATTGGAGCCTGGTGTAGCCATCTGGTTTCACCAGTCATCAGTCAAATCGTCCAACCCATGCTAGCATGGAAAGCGGACGTTAAACGATGATGATGATGAAATCAGAATGAATTCTGATATATACTAGGATCTTCATGACCAAATAAAATTCTAGTGAAAGGTTTTATACAACGATAATTTACAACTAATGATGATAAGGTATGGCTGTGTGGTTAACACATTCACTTTGCAACCACATGGTTTTGAATTCAGTCCCACCGAACAGAACCTTGGGCAAGTGTCTTCAATGATATAGCTTTGGGATGACCAATGCCTTGTGAGTGAATTTGGTAGATGGAAACCATGAGTGTTTGAGTATATGTTTGTTCCTCCTCCACTACTTGACAACTGGTGTTAGTTTGTTTACATCCCATAACTTAGCAATTTAGTGCAAGAATAACTGTCAAACTTTAGAAAAATAAGTACTGGGGGGGGGGGGATCGATCTGTTCAACTCAAACCTTTCGAAACAGTACCCCAGCATGCCTACAGTCTTATGACTGAAACAAGTAAAAGATAGATGATACAGGAGGGTTTGGATTTTGTCCACTCATGGTAACCTTAGAAGAAATAATTATTTAGATGTGTAAAAATAAAATATGAACTTTAACCACCACCACCACCAAAAAATCCATTAAACCCCCCCCCCCCCCCCCAAAAAAAAACTAGCAAACAAACAAAATGTTCTCTGTCTAATGAAAATGTCAAAAAACTTACTGTAACTTCTTTCTTTGAAACAACTGGTACGTAGATTTGAAACATATTCATCCTCTACTTGTCTCTCTATTCTCCGTAAATCATAATTGGAATCGATATGGAAATCGTCTTTCACAAAATATTGTACTTTAAGTTGATTTGTTTTCTTTTCATTTGAATATTTCCTGAGAATAGAAAATACAACCAAGATAGCAATTATAGTTTACCACGAGATGTAACGCATATAAATCAATTTTTATTAAGTATATAATGTTTGTTCAAAGCCCAATATATCAGTTACAAATAGCAGATATGCTCTTTAACCAGCCCAAATTTACAGTCAATTTATATGATGAAATGCAGCATATGCACAAAGTCAGGTAATTAAGTAATACATTGCAAAAAAGAAATAAGTTGAAGGATAGTTTACAGTTGAGATTCAAAACTGATTTTATAAAACATTCTCATTTAACATTCTGGGTCATCAAAAACTAAGCCACTTCCCTTATTCAGGGTTACTGCCCTCCAAAACATAGACCAGATCTTACTCATATGTTTCATTTTTAGCACATTGTTCTACAGCTGGATATCCTTCCTATCACTAACTGCTTTACAGGGTGTACTGAGTGCACTGTATCATGACACTAGGTCCAAGGTTTGCTTGTCCCTGGTTTTAAAGAATCAATCCTCTCTACCCTATATTGTCTCTATTCATTTGCCAACTACTTCCTACTTCTGATATGGTAGGAAGGAGGAAAGAAGTTATTCTAAAACTTGAGACCTTAGTCTAAATTCTTGCAACAGAGAGGACTCAGCTAAAGTATTCACGGACTAGTTTGTGGTATTAAACTGGGAAGGTCATTAACACTACACATCTAGAATAATCTACTCAATTCTTTTCCCAACCTTTGCAAATCCTCTGCATTCAAGGCCCATGTCCAGTCCAGCTATTACGCAGCATCATACTCTGCACAGAAGTATCATACAATCTGCTCTTCATGATAAGAGAGAAACATTTTGTTACCAGCAGAGGTAGTAATTGTTCCCTGAGCTTAGTTTACCTTTTCATATAGTTCTTATGAAAAATATTTTAGAATATTAAGTAAGCATTTTAAATATTAATGTCAGCCCTTCAGTAAATAGATCTCAAGTAAAATGTAGATAGAAGCATCCACATTAATACAATAATATAATTAGAAGTTTGTAGTTTAGTTGTAGATTAACACTCACTGTGATCGATGTAAACTGAAAGGTGCATCTGGTACAAGGAAACTTCCCATTAAGGATAAGAATATTAATATCAACACAGGAGCCAATTGTACAAGAAGATTGTAGCCACTCTGTAAAAGAAAAAAAAGGAAATTTTGTAAATATTTCTTCTGATACATTACAGCAAATATCATAGCAAAATAAATCAGATTTTATGAAACATTTTTTCCATTAACATTTTTAATTCTTCCTACAAATCCATTTTACAAAATTAGTCTCAAAATAAATGTTTAACAATCAACAGTAGAGAGTAGAAGCTAACGCAAACTGCAAACTAGATAGAACTCAAATCAACAAAATATTTTCCTTTTTAAATCTGTTCTTCATTTACAAGTAGTGCAAATGGAAAGAGGAAAATGTTTGATATCAAGTAAGTTCAGATCAAAAGGGCTGTATAATAATCCTTTCGTATTTTGGCACAAGTCTCTTTTAATCCTTATTGCAGGCTGCTATGATAATAATGATGTTATTATGTAATCATAGCTCCTAACCACAATATACATGTGCAACTTATTATGTAAAGTCCTATGCTAAAGCACAACTGATAACAGTAAATTAAAACACTACCTAAATGGGAGAAATTAATTCATTGCTAATACATTAACACAACTGAAAATTCAAAACTTCAGTATACCAAAGAGTGTGTTGCTAGCAGATCAAATCTGGAGGAATATCCAGAATTACTGAAATCATTACAGTTTCAAACCTTTAAATTTTCCTCAAAATTTATTTAATTCTGTTTACTGAGAAGAACTAATTTATAGCCACAAAGAAATAACTTGGCTCACAGAAGACATCACAGGAACCAGAGAATGTTCAATACACCACACAGTGCTGCCAATAACTTGGGGTTTATCAAAGAGTTTCATTCTACAACAATACTATAATATGGTGTGTTTTAAGCATATATATGTAATTTATAACTGATCTTTACCATCAATTTATGGTTCCTACACAATCAGATTTCTTAAATGTTGAAAGTAAAGAAAACAGTGAGAGTAATTTTTCTCATTAGTTAAATTTTGGAATCAAAACATGCATACTAGAAATATGACAAACAATATAGAGAAAGAATTGGTTAAAGCAAACAGATTAGTAAATTTGGTGTATATATAAAATGTTGCATGTTGATGACTGTAAGTAATTTAAGATCAATTTATTAGTCTAATTTTAGAAGCTAGATAGTTAATTCATGTTATTTTTTTATTTATTTATGCGTCCTTTTAAGGCCTAGCCAGGCTGTGTTCCCCCCACCTGGACGGGACGCCAGTCCATCGCAGCATTACTCAAGAAACAGGAAGAGTGAGAGAAAGTTGGGGCAAAAGAGTACAACAGGGGTTGTACTCTTTTGCCAGGTCTCTGAAGAAGTTACTAGCCATAGACTGGCACCTAATCCAAGGTTCTTTAACACTATAGAAAACAGAAGTACAAGTCAAGTTGATCCTATGAGGTTCATGAAACAACTTTTGAACTTTACATATGTCAACTGAAAATCACCAGTACAAACTAATTATTTATTGTTTGCCCAGTCTCTATGTTTCTCCAATGAATAGTGATAGAGTGATTTAAAAAAACGTTAGGATGCATCAAAAAAAAATGTTCTGCCTCAACGCAGGTTAATGCATCAGACAAAATGATTTGGGAGTTTTGTTCTGAATTTCTAAGTTCAAATTCTACCGAGTTCAACTTTGCCTCTTGTTTCTTTAGGATCAATAAAAAAAAAAGTCACAACCCAGAGTAGGGGATTGATAGAATGGCCCTGCCCCGAGGAAACCTGACAATAATCAAAGCAAAAATACAATAAATATCTCACAAGAACCCATGAACAAAAACTGGTTAAAATAAGAAAATATGGCAGCGATTTTATATGGTATAGAAAAACTTCTGAATTGATTGAAACCACTCATGCCAGTACTTCCAACATCTATATTTCAAATCAGTGAGGGAAACTACATATTCATTTAACCTGTAAGAAATAACAGCCAAAACTTGTCAAATGACACCTTACTGTATTGAAAAAAAGGAAAGATTGCATTAGATAATGTCCTAGATACTCCTAAAATGACAAGATAGTCACAGTTTCAATATCTTTGATTATAGATTAGCCTCATTAGGGCTCACATAACCACCACTAAAATGAATCAAAGACAGGGCATCTACAAGGTTATGCAACCTGCTAGAAATAGCAGCCAAATCTTCCTCTGTTTTAAAAGGAAGAAAGACATAAAATAATGTAGTCTTAGTTACAGTAAAGCTTAAAAAAATGGAACGACCATGACTTCAACACTTTTGATAATAGATTTGTACTCAAATAGGGCTAAATGAAATGGCGGCATACATATCTAATAAAAGAGAGAAAATAATAGCAACATTAAAATATACAGCACAAGCACAGCAGTAAGTGAGGAAGTTCACTTTGTAACCACATGATTCAGGTTTGGGTTTACTGCATGGTACCTTGAGCAAGTGTCTTCTACTATAGCTTTGGGGTGGCCAATGCTTTGTGAGTAAAATTGGTATATGGAAACTGAGTGGAAACCCATCAGATATGCATGTGTGTGTGCTCAATGGATAGAGCATCAGGCTCACAATCATGAGGTAGTGAGTTCAATTGCTGGACCGGGCTGTGTGTTGTGTTCTTGAGCAAGACACTTTATTTCATGTTGCTCCAGTTCACACGGCTGTAGAAATGAGTTGTGACGTCACTGGTGCCAAGCTGTATCGGCCCCTTTGCCTTTTCCTTGGATAACATTGGTGGCATGGAGAGGGGAGGCTGGTATGCATGGGTAACTTCTGGTCTTCTATAAACAACCTTGCCCAGACTTGTGCCTCGGAAGGTAACTTTCTAAGTGCAATCCATGATCATTCATCTAAAGTGTTTGGCATTTGGAAGGGCATCCAGCTGTAAAAACCATGTCAAAACTAACCTCACCTGTGCTAACACCACGTAAAAAGCACTGAGTCCACTCTGCAGAGTGGTTGGTGTTGGGAAGGGCATTCAGCCGTAAAAACCCTACCAAAACAGACGCAATAGCATAGGGTAGTTTTTCTATCTGGCCATCTCCTGTGAACCATCCTACCCATGCATGGAAGATGGATGTTAAACAATGATGATGATATGTCACTGTCAATATTATTCTTGTTAAAGAATAATACATTTGTACTCTATCAAATGTATTGAGCAGCCTTTCAGCTTAAAGTAAAATTATTTTTATAACATAAAAACAAACATTAATGTGTGTGTGTGTGTGTGTGTGTGTTTATGTGATCTGTCTCCCTTGATAGAGGGATAGAGAAAGCGAAGTAAAATACTATCCATTATCATCATCATCAGCAGCAGCATCAACAGAGATTTCACTGATAATGAAACTAAATATTAACCAATAAACTGGCCAATAAATTAGCTGAGTCAGTAATAAATGTCAAGAAAGTTAACGAGCTCCATCGAAATGTTATGTTGTTCACAGTGATAATCCAATTCATAACATTGCTCTACTAACCTGGTTTATATTAACTATTATTACAGATTTCACATCAGATTAAGAATCACTACTGCAAATCTCTATTCCCTCTCGCTTCCCCAAACTGTTATCAACAAATGTTTTTCAGTAATTACTAATGAATACTTGATAACAAACTGAATGGAACTTGATGGATTTATGTCATTGACTGATGATGTAAAATTTATGAATAAAGCCCAGTAAATTCACACTGTGAACGTGTGCACAGCATAGTAGATTGGCAGTTTGGCTTGTTAACCCCCCCCCCCCCCACCACCACCACTAAAAATACATCATAACTATATATAAAAAAAAGACAGAGAAAACATCCTCTGAAGTACCAATCACACAAATGTATCTAGTACATGTACTAAATTGATTCGTGATAGATATACCCAGCTATAAAAAACCATGCCAAAGAAAGACATATTCTTTGTTGTGAATAAATGACGATGGACAATGACAAGTAGCAAGATAGTGTAGTGGACACAGACCCATCCAACCCATTCTAATAATGGGCTTTATTAACAATGTTGTTTCACTTAATTTTCAAAATAAAAGCTTGGGAGAAGAGTAGAAAAATAACTGTCCATTTTGTAATTTTTCATTCCTTAATATATTAATTTGGATTTGGAATAGAATTTAACAAAAAAGATCTCACATAAAAACCATCATGGAAGCTACATTTTGGGTTCTTGTTTGTATATTTAAATTTTGAGATTAAATTTAAATATAAATACTTTGATAATGGTGGCTTTAAGCAGGTCGATATAGGATCCCGGGTAGTTGTAAATAGGTATTTAAAGGGTTAAACATGACAGAGTTAAAAAAGGGGGGGGGGCTAAGAAAGTATTTATTGGGAATATAACATTTTCAAGTATAGTTAGAAAACAGTGCAAAAACAATAGTAAACAAAGCAATTTAATTATTCCACTATTTTAAAATAAGTCAAAACTAAACAGTTATTAGTTGATTAGCAAAACAGAACAATATCTCAATAATTAGAATAGAGAATACCAGCTAGGCAGAGAAAAATCTGCTGAAACCAAATGGTACATGCAACCACTCTTAATACAAACAGAATATTTTAAATGTCCAAAGAATAAAGAGGACTGCAGTCAATTCTTGCTGTTTAGGAAACGGACAATAAACTACTCTGCATAATGCATTCTTTTATTGATTTTGATGAACAAATGTTCTAGTTTGATCAAAAGCATTTTGATGAATCAAACAGATGCTGATCAACATTCATCAAATAGATACTGATCAACAGCGTCTATTTGATGAATTTGAACCAACAACAGAATTGGTATGATACTGTGTGACATGACTAGGTCATTGAATTATACTCTATTCAAGAAGCTTCCATACAGTTATCTAACCAATTAATTCTCAAAGCATGGGATGACCTGAGGCTATGATGGAAACTTTTTGCCTACAGTGCTGCACTATGGGATGACACCCAGAACTATGAAATACAGAATGACTATCTTAAGCAAAGGATGTGCACCCATGTGTGTGTGTAAATGTCTTGTCCTGTCCTCTCAACTTCTGATGGAGTCACAGAAGCACCACCATAACATACGTCTTGGGCATCTTCAAACCTGGTGGAGTCCATCCCTCTCTCAGTCTGAACACAGCTAATTTCTATCAGAATGCAACACAGAAAGAAAAAGAACTGACCCAGTACAGTTCAGGTGCTTTATTTAATGACTCCAAAAGAATGGAAAGCAAAGTCAACCTCAGTAGTATCTAACCTTGGAACATGGAGAGCCAGAACAATTACTGCAAAGAAATCTACTGGATGCTTCAAAAACTTAACCAATTTGCCTCATAAACAATGAAAAGCCAATCAACAGAATTGTAGGGAGAAAAAAAAAACATATTTCGTTATATATATGTAAAATAAGTCAATAAAATTATGGTAATGAACCTTCACAATGACAGCCAGCAACAGTCTCAAATATTACAATATTTTACAAAAAATTGTATTGGTCTGGTAGTGATCAATTCTCTGCACTAGAGATTTTCTTTCAATATCCAAACTACAAGAGTTCTTAGAAGCATCTCATGAAGGATGCCATGCCAATCACTATTCACAACTCTTTTGTAGTTTGCTAGTTCACAGTTGACGAAAGATATTTATAAATGTTCTTTTATACCTACTTTTCTATGTCAATGAGAAAGCTTTATAGATTCACCATCACAAGGTCCACTCCTTGCTGAAGTGTGGTGGCTTGTGTGCCTCAATGACATTGAAAGCTGTGCTAGTGGAGTGCAAGCGCCTCACAAGGTGTTCCATAATGGACAGATCAAAAGACAAAAGCCATATTTATGTGGACTACTTCTTCCCAGAAGTAAGAATGGGTCTGCATAGGGCCAACATCCCTACCTAGAAACAAACAAAGTTACAGAAGCACTGATGTCAATCCAAAACCAAGACAAGGGAGAAGTCATTCCCTCAGGGAAACATGGAAAATACAGCAAAATCGGGAAGGAAGCAGCAAAGAAAAGGGATCCAACTGGAGAGAAGCAGAACAGAAAAGGCAACCCTGAGTTGAGAACAGGGGAGTAAAACCATTGATGCTACATAGTTGGCGGAAGAGTTAAATTAGTTTATGAATTGTTTTCTAAGAAATTCACAAAGCTAGCTTTAGTCAACTGAATGCTTTGCCTAATGCCACCTTTTTAAAGATTAATGTGGCAATTATTCTCCAAAGTCTGTCTACGCCTTATTTAAGTGAATAAACTAATCCAGTAAAAACGTACGAATTTATGTATTAATTGTGTAACAGTTAACCAAACACTTAGCCATTTTAGTTTAGCATTTCTGCTGTAAGAAAGAAACATAATATTAAAATTTAGACTTACATTTTTTTTCCAAAAGTACACTAGGACAAGAAGAATGTAAACTAATATTCCTAAAGCTCTTTTTAACTTTTTAAACCAGATAAAATGATGAAAGAAATAAACAAAATCAATGTCGAGAAGAACAACGAATAGATTTTACAAGTGCATCAAATTAAACTTTAACGAGTTAAAGCAAGTCAAAGCAAGAAACAAAAATTCATGATTGCAATAGCTACAAGTGATGTACCAATCTTACAAACTCATTAGAATCAGTTACAAGAAAAGGTTGATATAATAGGATATCACAATGGTCCTATCACCAAAATGTAGAATTAATATTTAATCACAAGAGTAGGTTGCATATCCTATATTAATGAAAGTTTAGTCTGTGAAGCATCAACAACACTAATTATTGTTATTTCATATAATAGGTAGACAAAAGTCATAATAAAATATTAGACCTTCAAAAGAACTGTTAGAGCTAAACATTTATTTAAAAAAACCTTTCTACTTAATATTAACAAAACAATTATATATATTTTTTGTGTGATGTATACACAAAGAGCATTATTAACAGGGCAATCGTAATGTGGCTCATATAAGCTTCACAATCTAAGCATACTTTTTGCGGGTGGGGTGAGCGTGGGTTAAAAGCAATTCTTAACTCTTCAGCATTTACTTTACCCTGTCAAATGCAATGCTTATTTATTCACATTGTTTTGAATTAATCACTTGATGCAATTGTTTATTTTTAGAATGATATTCTAGGACAGGTTCAAGAGAGTGGATCTGGCAGGTCTGAACGTTAAAACACAATATTTAGGCCAGATATATCCTGTTTAAACGTCAAAGGGTTAAAAATTATATACAGATAAATTAAGACAATATATTTTTCTATCTCTTACAAGTGTGAAACTTAACTTCCTTCAACTAAAAATTCAAGAAAGAATCACTAATGTCTGAGATATATATATATATATATATATATATATATATATATATATCATCATCATCATCATCATCATCATCATCGTTTAACGTCCGCTTTCCATGCTAGCATGGGTTGGACGATTTGACTGAGGACTGGTGAAACCGGATGGCAACACCAGGCTCCAGTCTGATTTGGCAGAGTTTCTACAGCTGGATGCCCTTCCTAACGCCATATATATATATATATATATATATATATATATATATATATATATATATATATATATATATATATATATATATATATGGGTCCGATGAAAAGAAGATGAAGGCACTAAAGAGTAGAGTTTGATAGAGAAATTAGCAGCAAGTGACAGAAGGTGAAGAGTAATCTCAAAAAGGCAATTTTAGAAATAGAATGCTGCTTCAAACACCTCCCACCTCTCTCTTTCACATACACTTGTGCTCATACAAACCCTTACTAATCTGAAAGTAGTGGAAATAAACTCTTGTGCTGAGGCTAGATATCAAATGTAGGTTACAGTCTTCCATGTATTTAATTCATATAAATGTGTGACACATGAATAACCAAGGTCATGACTTTCAGTTAAACAGTATAATAATGTCATTTTATGAAAGTAAGAAAATAACAAATATTTAATTTTCTATATATAGAAATTTATCATGAATATATAAACATAAACAAAAGAGTATTGATTCTAAAGTTGAGCAGGGAAAATTATACATGTTTGACAAACGGTTTTGTTCAAAAAGCTAAATTAGTCATAATTTTTACTATCTAATCTTGTTAATGTATAAATATAATCTAGATTTTCCTTTGACTAAGTTTGCAAACAATTAGATGAAAATTGAAAGAAATACTTTGAATAAAGTTATCCAAAACTTCAAGAAAAATGTTATATAATATGAGCATATGAATTGTTTTATATGTAACCCACAATAAAATTTGAAATGCCATTCATAGAAATCAAATGAATACATTGGAATATGTTGAATTTTGCTAAATCCTTAAAAGAGTGTTTCAATTTCTTAGAACTGTACAAAGATGTTACACACATATTTTAAGCAAACAGCGATAACAACATGCAGAAAACAAGTGGCATTCCAGTTTGAATACTAGAAGAGAGAGAGAATCTTTATCAAATATCAAACCAAAAAATAAAAACTTTTTTTCTTTGATAGAAAAGTCCCCTCTTATCTAGAACAAAATGCTTACCGCCCGTGTACGTAATACGAAGGCTCTACCAATACCTGCAGCAGCATTGTTAGAGGGAACTTGCTTGTTCTTTTCACTTCGAGTGGCAGAGGAGGACAAGTTAGATTTGTAAACGAAAAACTTGTGTTGCCTTGTACGGAATTTCTGTTGAAAATAGTAGCAACAAATTGTCCAACCCATAGCCAAAAAAAAAATGTCATGGTATAAAGAATTTGTTATTTAGCCTAAGTTTTTCTCAGGTGAAAAAAAAAAAAAAAGTTAAGGCAAACACATTTTTAACAAATATTTCATATGGTTATGAAACTTAAGTACGTTTTCTTCTCTTCAGGGAAAATAAACAGATTATTAAAAAAGTTTAAAATAATATTTAATTTCATAAAAATAGAAATCAAAAGCTTGATATCAAATTAAAGTGTTTTAATAAAAAAAGAACACAGTGTAAGATCTTGGTGTATAGAAAAGCCTCCTGATTAAAACAGTGAAATTGACAAAAGTGTAACGCCAAATATTTGAATTTAAGATCTGTTGGTCCATTTTCACCCTTCAAGGATCACTTGGTTCACAAATGAGTAAGATAAGCTAATAAATCTGATCATTAACTTAATTAATAAACAGAACATTCTTCTGCCACAAATCAATAGAATCAAAATATTAGAAAATGTAAGATGGATGTAATCAATGATAGGCGTAGAACTAAAGCTACAAAGTTAAAAACTAAAATTGCAAAAGGAAATGAAGACATCATGATGTTTGCAGAACGCTATGGACACAAACTAGAGTGTAGGAAAATCTAAAAAGACAATTGATTATGTAGATAAGATGGGTTAGCATTCCTATGAGATAGGTCACTGTAAGTTACTGACTGATTTTGTACCTGGAGCCAAGGTTTAGCCACATATCTTTTAATATAGAACTGTATTATCTAATCGGTACGGAGCCAACATTAAAATATAATATCATCCTTTTCTAAAATAAACTGCAGAGTTGTCATAATTAAAGGAATCAAACTGAATTTACAGAAACGGCACTTAGTAATGGAGTGATTGTCTTAAAAATAAAAACAAACGTTCTGAGTCGAAAAAAAAACAGGTTTGTTGATTATGAAATTCATAATGAATGTTTTCTGCAAGTTCAAACCTTATAACTATCATATTGTGCCTTAGGTAAGGTACATTAATTCTGCTTGCTTCCATCTGTGACAAAAAGAAAACAAATAATAATTCTCTACATTTGAAATGGCATCAAGAAGGCAAGGTACTGAGAATTACAAACTTTCTCCCATTCATGATTGTGTGCAAAAACAGATGATGATAAAATAAAATAAAATATTTAAAAAATGGTTAACAGACAATATATTTGAAGATCCAAAATAAAGATAAGCAGATTCAAGTTAAAATATCACTTGGGAAGTCACTTATTTTATCTGTAAGGTGCTTGAAAAAACAAAAAGTCATTAAGCCTTAAAAATCATGAACTGAAATACATTCATCCAATTGATAATACCACTATCCATTTTGCAATCAATCATACGTCTGAATAAGTGTGCAAGCAATTTAGCATTCCAGACATGTACTTTTAATGTAATTCTTGAGTAGAATCAGAGTGGCATGGTACATCCAATAAGCTTCTGTATAGTTTCCTTCTACCTAATTCCACTCACAAATTTTGATTCAATCTGAGGTGATGATAGAGACATTTACTCCAGATGATATGCAGAGGAGCCAAACTTAAGGCCTCAAAATTGCAAAGCAAATCTTCTTCACCACTCAGCCATGCTTGTACCCATAAATAAGTAAATTTATGTATGTGTGTGTGTGTGTGTGTGCAGATAGATAGATGGGTGAACAGACATATACACACACGCATTCATATATAATAACCCTTTAGCTTTTAAACTAGCCATATCTGTCTCAAACATTCTACCTGTCAATATGTTCAAACCAGCCAGATTTGGCCTCTCACACCTACCCTACAATGTCATTCTAAAAATGTACCACTACATCATCAAAACCTCAAAGATACAAGATAAGCCCCAATTAATTCAAAACAATGTGAATAAATAAGAATTACATTTGAGAGAGTAATCTGAATGCTAAAGGGTTAAATAAAAACTTTTCAATTACATTGAATCTGATGGACAATATTTTGTTAAATGATATAAAGCAGGAGTAGATTTCTTTCTCTCTTTCTATAAATATACATATTGACAGAAGAGAAAAAAACAATGTCTATGGCTTTACCCAGAGCTTTTGAGACTTTTGGAAAGAAAGGAAGAAGTTATCCTCCAGACAGACAACCCGACTTGGATACTTTCAATAGAGAGAAGTTCTCTAAAAGGGCCACCTAGGAAAGTGTTGGTGTTAAACATTGCAACAAATTACATCCACCACTCAAAGACAGGAAGGGTTCCTTTAATGGCCTTCCACAATTTTCGTCTACAAAATTTCACTCACAGGCTTTAGTTGAAGCATGGTTACAATGGAAGACAACTGCCCAGGTGCCATGCAGTGGAACTGAACCGGAAACTTGCAGAGTCAATTTCTTAACCGCACAAGCACTCATTACCTTATCAAATCGTTTAACTTAAATTTTTAATATTATCAATAAATTTTAAGGATTAATTTATCATTAATTCATCATGTGATTCTATAACGCATAGCCGACTGTGTAATACAGCATCTCTCAACATATATCAATCTACTATCACCTCACTTGTGAAGCCATGTTTTATTCTAATCTAATTACTTCATCTCAAACTTCCATTTATTTACACTTCAGTGGGAAATATTACAAAATTAGCGAAATACTCTTTTACCGACAAAGTACCAACCAATCCTGTGTATCATCCAGTCAAGTCACTTAAGTCATCTCTCTCTTTATAGATTGACAATTTTAACACTAAAATTCATTTACTTTTTTTTTTTTTTTTTTTAGTTGTATGACATTGTAGGTCCACTTTTATCAAATTTGCTCTATTCAATTTTAATTTTGAAATGTATTTTGAAAAACCACAGCTATATGAAATGAGCAAGAGATACTGTTCCAATAATCCAATAACAAAGACATTCAAATGAGTAGTAATTCCAGTAAGGAATTTTGAATATACATATAAGCCATATCTGAAACTTTCAGCCCCTGAGGCACTTTTGTAACTTTCTGCCAACTAAAAATAGTAAAAATGTATTATACTCATATATTGAGTCCTCTACATATATACATACATATATATTCATTTGCATAATGGCCATTTTTCTATGCTAGCATGGATTCACCTGGTGAGTTATTTGAGGCAGGATTTTATGCTAAACCTTACCTTTTTGCAAGTAAGGGATTTCGTGATTCCAAAAGTTTTTGAGAAGGAAGATCGACCAATCATAATGCAGATAAATATTAACATCACTAATGTTTTACTTAAGAAATGTGTGGAATATGAAGTCAGAGAGAGAGAGAGAGAGAGAGAGAGAGAGAAAGAGAGAGAGAGAGAGAGAGAGAGAAAGAGAGAGAGAAAGAGAGAGAGAGAGAGAGAGAGAGACACACACACACACACACAAGCACAGATAGACAGACAACTTTTAGTTCATTCAGATAAGAATTTAATTTTTATGTTGCAACGAGGGGTGAAAAGATCTGTTTCTGACACCTGTCCTTGTCTAGAGAGAGAGACTATGAAGGGTGTTATTACCTAGGTTGCAAATTGGAAATAATACCACTCATATTCTCTCTCCCCAAAGAAGCATAAGTGTCCTTGCTTAACATTCAATGAAGAGTGAAACAAAAGTTTTTCTATATATCCTTAAAGAAAATAATTTGTTGAAAAGAAAGAAAAGAAATTTAAATTTAGTCAATATAATGAATTTCACATTTAATTACTATATACCTGTTGCTCATTTGCATTGTTATAGTTATTCAATGTCAAAGGAAGTTTTGGAAAATGCTACAATGTCAGAATTTATCTAAACCTCCTCTACTTAAATCAAATTACATAAAAATGCCAACTCTAGTTATCATTTCCAAAATACAACTTCCATTAGTTGCAACTTTTTGCACAGAAGTTACCTGATAGCACTTTTCATCTTGTTGCCATTTGCATACATTACAAAATCTAATAGATCCCATGGCTCTCCAAGACAAGGATCAGGATAAAGGGAAGAAGTTAGTATTGCTGTTACTTAATTGGAATTGTTGAAAATAGCAAGAAATTTTGAGTAAGGAATAAGTTGCAGGAAAATACAATTCTGAGGTCAGAAGAATTAGTGCTTAGTAGAGGGTCTAGCCCAATACAAAAGGAGGTGCAAGCAAATTGAATGGGTTTAGCTGGCTGAGCATGAGTTAGCATTATAGAGGAGCACAGGTCATTACAGAAGCTTGTAAGAGATACTTAAGAAAAGAAAGGGCTTGATAATATATTCATTTCTTCAAGTGAGCAAACATTTCTTCTCTTAAGCAAACATATCTTTATTGGATGCAGTCTGTGTGCATGTGCATGCATGTGTATGTATGTATGTGCATGCTTTATTTCAGAGGAGAAATATTTTAGCAGGGCATATTTGCGCTTTATGAAAGATTACCAGCTGTTGGAGCATGTAAAAGTCTCCAAACAAGATTGTTGAAGACATATCTGGCATATGAAGAAAGCATGATTATTTCAATGCCATATTATTTATAAATGTGTGAATGTGGCTTTGATATAAATTCTGTTTTGTTTCTATAAACAAAGACTTTTGTGGTTGTTAACTGCTATCACATTTTACTTAAAAATAAAATCTTTTCTCTCCTGCATCTCAAAAATTCTTGCAACATTCTTTCTCTTGTGGTTCTTAGATATTCTTTGGTCAGTTCAATAAAAATTCCAAATTAGATTCTGCAATTTAGATACATTAATGTACTGAGTCCAAATAATACTCGACTCAGCTGTTTCATCTTTTCAGACTCAATAAATAAAATATACTTTTCATTATAACAAAAGGGTGTCACAGTGGTTTCTATCAATGGGTGTTCAGTTCCACTGACCTATCCCCAACAGATGGGTGAACTGAGACAATGTAGAATAAAGTGTACTCTTAAAAAATATACATTATTGACAGAAACAGTATTAATACTGAAAAGTAATCTTTATCCTCACTTAACCCTGGATGTTCTGTCAGAACAAACTATACTGCAGTAGATGCCATGAGAGAACCTCTCATATGAGCTTTTGGTGCAAAATGCGCTCTTGTTTATATCGCTAGCAGGGAAATAAATCTCCACCATCTCCAGTGCCAAAACCACCAGATCACATGATTTTGACCCTCCTTGGTTTTGTCAATGATGGAGGCTCAACCGCTAGAGATAGCAGTGACTCATCTCCCCACCAGCAATATATAGAAAAAAACAGTACCTGAATAAGAACTGGTGTCATGATTAGCCAGTGGGCTCCTTAAAAAAGATATATTAGCAACAGAGGCAGTATTAATACTCAGAGGTAATATTTATTCCACTGGCTTCTGTGCCGGTGGCACGTAAAGAGCACTATCTGAACATGATTGAATGCCAGAGCTGCCAGACTGGCTCCCGTACCGGTCGCACATAAAAAGCACCATCCGAACGTGGCCAATGCCAATGACCCGACTGGCTCCTGTGCCGGTGGCACGTAAAAAACACTGGCCATATCCGACTTAAATATACTACATATTTTAGGTTCAAACCAGCAAGGTCCGGCCTCTCACATCTACTTTACAATGTCATTCTAAAAACAGACTATCACATCATTAAAATCACAGAGCTATGAGCTAATTCATGATTAATTCAAATCAATGTGAAGAAATAAGCATTACATTTGACAAAGTAATTTGAATGTTAAAGAGTTGAACATATCGTTAACCAAGCAAAATTGGTTTTGTGCTCGGTAAAATGAAATCCATATTGTAAAAAAAAAAAAAAAAAAACGATGAAAATGATGAAGATGATCATTGAATCATATAAAATGCTTGATTAGAAACTTTAACATATCTAGTCTGTACCTCACTCGTCTCAGTATAAACCTATTCTAGCATTCATATATATTAATAATAAGTGGAGGATTCTGCTCACCACAATCTTCTCCTCAGAAAAAAAAAAAAAAAAAAAAAACAAGAAAGAAAAGTGGCTTTGACTCTTGACAAAAAATTATTTAAATAGAAAGATGATAATAATAATAATAATAATAATAATAATCCTTTCAACTAAAGGCACAAAGCCTGAAATTTGTGGGGAGGGGACCAGTTGATGACATCGACCCAGTGTTTCACTGGTACTTAATTTATCAACCCTGAAAAGATGAAGAGCAAAGTTGACCTCGGTGGAATTTGAACTCAGAACACAGTGACAGACGAAATGCCACTAAGCATCTCACTCTTTCTTGCAGAACCCCGGTTAAGAAACGTTGCTCTATACACTGACTTTACTTACTAAAAATGGCAGCAAATTCTCTTTTAAAAATAAAGCACACATTTGATAATTTATTCTTAGATACAAAAATAGATGGAATAGGCATGACTGGAATGCCTTTCATCATTTACATTTGATGAATATTTGTCCTCATCTTGTTTGTTGTTAACACAACGTTTCGGCTGATATACCCTCCAGCATTCATCAGGTGTCTTGGGGAAATTTCGAACTTGGGTTCTCATTCCTGTGGTGGTGGTTCTTCTTCGTCTTCTTCGTCTTCTTCAGATTCAGACACCCGATGAAGGCTGGAGGGTATATCAGCCGGAACGTTGTGTTAACAACAAACAAGATGGGGACAAATATCTGTCAAATGTAAATAATGTACATAATTCCTCATCTCTTAAATATAGAATTGTATTAAATAAAGATTGTTCTGATATGGTTAAGTGAAGACGCATGTCTCAGTGGCTAGAGTGTCAGGCTTACAATCATGAGATAGTGAGTTCAATTCTCAGATTAGGCTGTGTGCTGTGTTCTTGAGCAAGACACTTTATTTCACGTTGCTCCAGTTCACTCAGCTGTAGAAATGAGTTGTGAAGTCATTGGTGCCAAACTGTATTGGCCGTTGTCTTTCCCTTGGATAACATTGGTGGCATGGAGACGGGAGGCCGGTACGCAATGGCCAACTGCTGGTCTTCTATAAACAACCCTACCTGGACATGTGCCTCGGAAGGGAACTTTCTAGGTGCAATCCCATAGTCATTCATGACCGAAGGGATTTTTTACCCTTTTATAGGGTTAATAAATAAAGCTAAATAAATATTGTTCTTAGATTAAATGAGATATTTTTCTACAGATTATTCATAGTGTATGGCTTTGACTGACATGCAACTCTCTATATATGTCTCAACAACAAGAATCTATTTTGGAAAGAATAAGTGCTACACAAGCAGAATTTCACCCGAGATAGCAATACACTCCATGTCACAACAACTACAACCAATACATTGTAGTAATCTGCTAGAAATATAATAAGCTTGCTAGTAGTTTTGAGCATTTGTTTTTGTTAGGGCAACGCATCATGGCAAATGTATTTGTTCCATCATTTGCTTTATGAAACAATGGTATTCTTTAAGATATGTTTAACTTGATAACTTTAGTACAAAATTTTAAAATAAGCAAAGGTAGGACTTGGAAATAATTCATGAACATTTGGTTTTTGATGTAAATATATCAGTATTTTGAATGTGTGTGTGTGAGTACATTTTTACAGAATGAAACCAAAGTTACTAATATTATAAGGATTTTTGTGAAATGATATTGATAAATTATGAATAAACTTTGATAAGTCTTGCATTGTAAATGTTGAAATCTTCAGTTAAATCCCGATATATTTCAACAAAATACATGCAAGAAAATAAAAATAGACAAATTAATACACTTTTACCATTAATAAGAAATACAAAAATGCATAAATGTATAATGATAAAAATTGTTAAAATGAAAAAAAATTTTTTTTTTTTGTACATATAATAAATGAGAGAATTTTAAAAATGAAGGAATAATTACTTCTGACTGAGCAGCCCTCTGATACTGTCCATTATGTTGTGTTCTCCGGTGAACATAAACATTACCTGGAAAAGGAAATGAGCAATTACAATTCTAGATTCAAAGTATGTCACAAAGGTAATAAATACAAATTCAGATCCATCTTGGCCTCACAATTATCACCATAGCATCAATGTCCACTTTTCGATGCTTGCATGGGTCAAATGAAATTTGTTCAAGCAGATTCTTCTTCTACAGCTGGATGCTCTTCCTGTCACACCCAGCATGTCTCCAAGCAAGGTAATGTTTCTTTTTTGTCTTTCCAACACAAAACAGCTCAATGGCCAAACATGTTTTATGGGAAGATTGCAAACAAAGGCACTATTTTTTATGAATGCAGACTATTTACAATAAGTGTGCTAATGTCAGTACAAGGAAGCATAAACACAAGCACACATTCATGTGCACCTACATATCTGTATATTCTTTTACTTGTTTCAGTCATTTGACTGTGGCCATACTGGAGCACCACCTTGAAGGGTTTTTTTAAGTCAAACAAATCGACCCCAGTACTTTCAGTCTCTTTTGCTGAACTGCTAAGTTACAGGGATATAAACACACCAACACTGGTTGTCAAGTGGTGATGTGGGATAAACAAAGATACAAAGACACACACACACACACATATATAAATATATACACAATGGGCTTCTTTCAGTTTCCCTCTACCAAATCCACTCACAAGGCTTTGGTTGACCCAAGGATATAGTAGAAGACACTTGCCCAAAGTGCCATACACTGAGACTGAACCTGAAACCACATGAAGGGAAGCAAGCTTCTTAACACACAGCCATGCCCCGCACCTATGTGTGTATGTATAGATATATGTATGTACATATGCATGTATGTATATGTATATATATATATATATATATATATATATATATATATATATATATATATATATATATATATATATATATACACACACACACACATACATACATGTTCATGTACTACATTATTGTCGTTTAACTTCCGTTTTCCATGCTGGCATGGGTTGGATGGTTTGACTGAGGACTGGCAAGCCAGAAGGCTGCGCCAGGCTCCAATCTACTCTGGTAAGGTTTCTACAGCTGGATACCTTTCCTAAGGCAAGATACTCCAAGAGTGTTAGTGGGTGCTTTTTACATAGCACTGGCACAGGTGCCAGTTACAACCATTACTAGTTTTTTCATGTATAATATAGTTACTACTATAAGTAAGATTTAGTATGTTAATTATGTTATCCCCCTGCCCCTCTCACCACCACCTAAAGTCTTATCCCCCTTCAACAAGCCTAGCACCTCCTTGGGGCAGTACCATCCATGTTGAGAACCTCTACACCAGGCTCCAATCTGATTTGGCAGAGTTTCTACAGCTGGATGCCCTTTCTAATGCCAACCACTCCGAGAGTGTAGTGGGTGCTTTTATGTGCCACCGGCACGAAGGCCAGTCAGGCGGTACTGGCAACGGCCACGCTTGAAATGGTGTATTTTACATGCCACCTGCACAGAAACCAGTCCAGCGCCACTGGCAACGATCTCACTCGAATGTCTTTTCACGTAGGAAGGCGACGTTGGTAACGATCACGCTCAAATGGTGCTATTTACGTGCCACCGGCACGGAAGCCGTTCCCCAATTTCCTACCAAATCTATAACTGAATAGTTAAATGTTAGTTTAGTTAGAGGTTTATTTGAATTTTACAGCATTCAATAGGTTAAGATAAAAATTACTAGGTCATTAAAATATATTTAAAATGTATAGTAATTCAATGTTGGAAGAGAAATAGAAAAAAATAAATGCTTACCAGTGGGAAACCCTCCACCAAAAAACATATTGAACAATTCTTCTGCAGATATATCACCTGAAATAGAAAACAATTGACTCTGAATGAAATATATGGAGACAAAACCCTAAAAAAAAAAATAAGCAAAGAACATTAACCAGGGCCTCCGTTGGTCAAGGCTGATCATGTATCTAAACATGTATGCACAGATCTAGGCAAGGTGTTTATGTGGAAGATTGACAGTTGCCCATGCATGCAAGTCTCTCTTCTTCGTGACACTGATGTTGTCCAAAGGAAAATCCACCACCTTAGGCATCAGTATCATCTCAGGCATTGTTATAAATGTAGGAAGATGTTATAACGACCAGGCTTTCACAGATGGATCAGTGACATAACTAAAGAAAGTTCTAATTAAGAAATTGAAACTGAATTATGAATTTATTTCACCAAGTATTTACTACCAGACCACAACCATAAAAAGGAAAGATTTCATCATTTGATTGTCATTGCAACCAAGACTATATCCTTTCATCTTTTCAGAGTCAATAAAGTAACAGTTGAGCACTGAAGTTGATGTAATTGATTTACTCCCTTCCCCAAAATTGTTGGCCTTGTACCAAAATTTGAAACTATTTTTATATAATAATAATAATTATTATTATTGTTATTATTAAGGTCGTGAGCTGGCAGGAACCATTAACATACTGGACAAAATGCTTAGCAACATTTTGTCTGTCTTTACATTCTGCTAAGAACAACTTTGCCTTCCATCCTTTTGTGGTCAATAAAATAAGTATCAGTTGAGCACTGGAGTTGATGTAATCGATTTACCCCCACTCTCTGAAACTGCCAGCCTTGTACCAAAAATCGAAACTATTATATCATTATTAAGTGGGTGAGCTAGCAAAATCATTAGGATGTCAGACAAAATACTGAGGCAGCATTTTCATCAGTCTTTACAATCTAAGTTCAAATGCTGTTGAGACAGTGACAAGTGAAACTGTGAAACATCAACATTCACATTTAGAAATAATACGCTTCTAAATCTCTCAGAGAGATTTATGCAGTAGTGATACGATGAAGTAATTGTATGCTGTCAACTTAATGCAGCTTCCTAGGTCTAACCAACAGTAGTATTATTCCCTTCAGGGGACTGTCACATTAAGTTGACAGCATACAACTACTTCATCAACATTCACGTATACACATTAGACATGTTTTTCACAGAAGACTAGAAATGAACAACCTTGCTTGTATGACGAAGTTCATTTAAAATCCATCACAAGATGTCTCAACAAGAGTATGTCCAACACATTATAGATAACCAAGTCATATGTTCACACACACACAATGGGCGTCTTTCAGTTTCTGTCTACGAATTCCACTCACGGAGCTTTGGTCAGCTTGATGTTATAGAAGACACTTGCCCAAGGTGCTGCGCAGTAGGAGTGAACCCAGGACCATGTGATTAGCAAGCAAGCTTCTTAACCGTACAGCTCCACCTGCACCTATACCTGTGCTTATATTTCAGAATTGATGAAACTATGCCACTAAATAATTGATAGCAAGTCTCTAGATATTTTTTTATCCATAGCTTGATTTGTAAGATCAGCAATTTGAAATTCAAAATGCTATGCACAGCAGGAATAAAGCAACACTTATTTCTTTACTGCCCACAAGGGGCTACACACACAGAGAGGGGACAAACAAGGACAGACAAACGGATTAAGTCGATTATATTGATCCCAGTGCATAACTGGTACTTATTTAATCGACCCTGAAAGGATGAAAGGCAAAGTCGACATCGGCGGAATTTGAACCCAGAACGTAAAGACAGACGAAATACAGCTAAGCATTTCGCCCGGCACGCTAACGTTTCTGCCAGCTCACCGCCTTATAAAGGAATAAAGCAAATCTTGATGTATATATATTCTTGTTAATTCAAATAATGAAAAAAAATCAAATTTATGACAATTTGGGAAATTGAATCCAGAAAGTTCCCTCTTACCTTCGAAGCCCCGAGAATAGTCAAATTGCTCGTCCCTACTACAATTCCGAGAGTGATGGACAATATCCTCTCCATAGAGATCATACTTTTTCCTTTTATCGGCATCACTTAATACAGAAAATGCATTTCCAATAGCTAAAACAACAGAAACAAATAAAATTAACATAACTAGGAGGAATAAAATTTTAAAAGACTTCATAAAACATTTTAAGAGGAAATGATAATTTTAGAGACAAGTTAGAGTGAGAGGTTTCGTGTTCATGAGGTCTCAAAGTTCCACAGAATTTGTGAACTGAAGTGCTCAGAAGGAAATATTGAAGAACTTGAACTTTCAGCCTGATTGGACTTGGTTGAGAACCACTGATCTAAAGGGCTAATAATTAAAAGATGGTTTAGCTTACCTTTAAAGGCTTCAGTAGCACCTGGAGCCTTATTTTTATCAGGATGCATTTTTAATGCTAATTTTCTGTATGCTTTTTTCAAATCAACATCTGTTGCATCCTTTGAGACACCAAGGATTTCATAATAATCTTTACATTTTTTAATTCTGTAAAAAGAAAAAGAAAAGTTTCTTGAAATAAGGCACTGAAAAAAAAAAAAAAAACTCTGTGCAAAGGAATAACAAAATTAAAACAACTTTTTACTTCAGTTCTATATCTAAGAGATGAGGAATTATGTACATTATTTACATTATTTACAATTGACGGATATTTGTCCAATAATAACGACATCGAAAAATACCTTAGGAATGAGAACCCAGGTTCGAAATTTCCCCAAGTGTGGTGTTGCATATTAATGAGATACGGGTTACAAAGTGGAAGATGTTAAAGACTGGAAAGAAATGAGACAAGCATGCTTTGCTGGATGAGTAATATGTATATAAACAATGAAGTACAAATAAATTGAGGGGGGGAAATTGGATATAAGAGGAACAGGAATGAAGTGGACAGGAGAGAAAACCGTGGCTACTATAACCATAAACTATTGAGAATGACGGCTGTATAGAGAAGTGCAGAGTAATCCAAATGGACGGAATCTGCAGAAGAGGGAGACCAAGGATGACTTAGGAAGTGGTAAGCTGAGCTCTCAAGAGAACAAACCTCACAAAGGAAATGGTAAAAAAAAAACTGGATGTAAAATGGTGGTGGAAGTTGGGATGTATGATGTTTACCTTTCAGTCTCACCTTTCTATTATATTTATATTAAGGCTCTCTGCTTCCAAACAGCTTTGTCACATTACTCCCATTACTTTCTCTTTTATTTGCCATTGAAATCCTCCAGTCTCTCCCCTTCTTATCATTATCCATCTTTATTACTACACATTACCCTGTGCAGGTGACATGTAAAAGGCACCTGTGCCAGTGACACGTAAAAAGCACCCACTACATTGTTGGAGTGTTTGGCATTAGGAAGGGAATCCAGCCATAGAAATGAGGTTAGACCAGACTGGAGCCTGGTACAGCTCCGACACGTACCAGTTCCACTCTCTCTCTCTCTCTCACTCGTTTTCCTTTTCTCTCATGTCTCTTTCTTCTGTCACTTTCTCACTTTGGCTCTCTTCCCACCCAGCAGTATGGGAAAGAAAGGCCTAGATGAACAGAGACAGTGAAGGGAAGAGATGACTTTCCATAGTCTTACCAGAGGTGAGGACAATCTCTCTAGTGCTGGATGAACAAACGGATGAAAAGAGATAGTGTGGAGTAGAGGGGACTAATTTTGCTGAGAACTTCTCTGGTAATATGATAAGATGCAACAAGTAGTCCAATAAAGTGACTGGCGATTATAGAAACAATGCCAAAAATGGTAACACCAAAAAAGATTTTAGCCTGGTCAGAAAGGACCCATTCAACCTGTGCCAACATGGAAAAAAAGCAAATTGATGGTGATGGACCTTTAGAGTGAAATTACCAACTGATATGTATGTACAACCATCTCTGAAGAATACACTAGACCTATCTCTAAAGAACATGTTTTGCCAGCTGAATTAAAAGAAGGCAGAACAAAAAAAGTCATGTTAGGACCTTTCTTTATGAGAGTCAGAAGATTAGGGGTTGTGCCCAGAAAATCTGCAGGAAAAACAGGGGCAGGAAGGGGATTCCAAGTAGAGTAAGAGCATTGCAAAGAGAAGAAACAGGTGGAACGGGCAGGGATAGATGGAGAGGGTGTGCAACTAGCTAGTTTAGAGGAGCAAGATGTAAGAGTATATATATATATATGAACTAGAGTAGTTGCAGTGTGTTGCTGGTTGGACGTTTGCCAATCAGTAGAATTGCCTTCTTTTCAGTCTAGTTTAGATTGTCTTTCACTACTTCTTGACATTATTCTCTTCATTCCATTATCAATGACCCACTATGATACTAGAATTGGGTTAAACTTGTAAAGTATAGTGGTTTGCTAAAGATGAAAAATATATGAAGACAAAATAATTGAAGTCCGTAGTTTAATAACTAGAATTAGATTAAATATTAAAGAAAGAGATATCAATGTATATAGAGATTATGAGAAAAAAAAAATAACCATGATCATTTTTATGCCTGCTTTTCCATGTTTGCATGGATTAGATGGTCCTTCTCGAGCACAGCATCTTACCATTTGTCCCAGTCCAGGGTCGTTTTCATGAAGTTCAGCCTTTTGAAATGGGCCTTCATCACTTCTTCCCATGTGTTCCTCTGTTGCAGATTCCTTGACACTTTTTTCCACCCAACTCTCATCATCTATATGTGAAGCATGTCTCTACTGGATGTCTTTCTTCTCTGCACATTACATCCGAGTCATCTTATTCCCCACGTTCTTCTCTCTATTTGCATTGTTGCTCATGCAACATTCATTTTTACACACTCAGCAGAGCATGCTTACTATATTTCTTGCCACCCTTCAAACATCTTTCACATTCAGTACCCATGTTCTACCATAATGCAATGTCACCCTTTCTACATAAGCAGCATACAAGCTCTTTGTTGCAGCACAGGTAGTAAATTCCTGAACATTCTCCACCCTGCTTTAACTCCAACTACTATGTTTTCCGAACATCTGCCCCCATGGCTAATTAGGTGATCTAGATAAGGAAAGCTACAAACTTCTTGGGAGCTTCTCAAGCATTTGAAAGAATATATTTTATAGCTGCTTGTATTCTATTATTCTACTATCTTATTCTATTATTCTGCCAGATGCTGCGGCCATGCTAGGACACCAGCATTAATAAAAAGAAAGGTTCAGATGAAGAATAATCTGAATTTAGTTATGGCTTTTGAACACGGAATTGAACTCTATACCCATTTTGTTTATCAAGCTGCTCTACATGTAGCCATAGACTACTTTCAACCAACAAGCCAATACAGGGGTCATCCAACCACAGTGTCTGATGAACCACTCCTATATCACAGAAACATTTGTCTAGGAAGTTATCAACACAAATTTTGTCTTGGATCTTCTCAATGGTGACTGAAACAACTGAAGTACCTGGATGTTATCCCTTAAAATGAGTTCACACCTGTTAATTATTTGTATGTATCTGCTACTAAGAAGTCTTAGCAAGAAAGATAACAGAACTCTCTCAACTGGAGTTGGCCATACTTGCTCAATGTATAGAAAAAGAGTAGCTAGAAATTAGAAATCACATACAATACATTCATTGTGAACAATGAATGCACAAAAGATATAGAGCGAGCACAGGTAGGCTGACAAAGGAGAAACACTTTATATATAGCAGATGCACGAGAGTAGCTAAGAGCATTCATGATGAGAATTCCTTCAATTTTCAAGAAAGCTCCCTAGAAGTAGCTGACAGCATAAGGGCAAAGTGAAAAAAGTTTTGACTACAGATCTAAGATGGACAATTAACAAAACAAAATCAGGAGTTCAGAACTGCTCTAGCTATTGCCTCTATTTTAAAGTATAGCACTCCACTTAGATGTGAATAGAAGTGGTTGGTAGTAACCAAACAGCTATGAAACATGTCATTTCTATAACGACCCTTTTGTAAAATATGGAAATTTTCAAGAGCACCCAACCATTCTCACAAATGAAAACAGTTATAGTCTGCAAGCTACATAGGCACTTTATAGCTTGAGATCATCCTTTTTTTTTTGTTGTTTTTATCATTTTATATGATAGATATATACAACCAGTATACAATTTTCCTTCGGTATCAAGTCATCTCACATGCTTGACCATATTGTTAGTCCTACAAGCAACTTTGATACATTTTATGAGTAATTTAAGGTGTTTTAATAGACAGTAAATGTAATCATCATCATTTTTTTTTTTTTTCATTTTATCTACTTTCAGCTCATGAGCTGTGGCCATGCTGGGGCACCGCCATTTTATTTCTCTTGTTGGCTATCGGACTTGGATGGAGCTTACCACTCGCTTTGGGCTGCGTTCCCAAGCAACCCGACTCTCGGGCTGAAAAGAATACTGCCGATCGCCGCCAGCTCTGAATGGGCCTGGCACCCGCCCCGATCGAGGGGACTCCGAACCTAGCCGGGCGAAACGATCGACGTGTACAACATTATTTAACTAAATATAAAGAAGAGGGTTGAAAACCATTTATCCTTAATAAAGTCTAATTATATTTTTTTAAAAATCTAATCCAATGGCAATTTATTGGGAAGGATTTCAGATGTCATTTTTTCCCCACCATCTAAATCAGAATATCCATATTAAAAAAAGGTAATGAAGATTATTTCGCAAGCCAACCTTTTCACAGCTATCAACTGATCCTCTGTGTAATCATCAGGTGACTTTCCAGGGTGGCCTGAGCCACCTTTCTCTGAACGATTGTTATTCTTGGTAGCTTTATCTTTGTGTACATTGTTGTCTGCACCATCACCACTTTGTCTGCGACCAGCAGTGCTACCATTTAATTTGCTCAGCTTCTCCATAAGGTCTGCAAGATAAATAAAAAGAACATTATAGATAGATGCAGGTCAAAGATGGAGGCCTCTAACTGATATCACGACCTGCTGGAGGCAACATCTAAATCTTCCTCAAAACATATCTTACCGTCATGCATTAAGACAGAACACTTTAGACAATGTAGTCTAACATATCCTTAGAAAAAACCAGAATGGTCATGATTGGAATGCTGTTATCATGGGTCTACTTAATCAGAGTAAACCTGAAATCAAACAGTAGCAGCAAACTATTTCTCTCTCTGACACAAGTAGACTGAAATGTGTAAGATGGGTACAAGATATAGAAGATCTACAGAAGTTGGAGAGAAATGAGGGAAACATGATCCGTTATACATGTAATATTAGGTGAGTGCAAAATTAATTGCAAGCTTTTGCAATTTTAAATGTTGGTGCTCCATGTCAAATATATTTTTATGTTCATGTAATATACCATTTTTAAGTGCAGATTTTGGTCTATTGAGTTATGCAAAATGGATTTTGCTTTAACTGCTTATTCTTGTTTCTTTTAGAGTGTAAAATTAAAGACATGAAAAAAAAAAAAAAAAAGTAAATTTAAGTGAATTTTTTTGTTCCTTTCAAAACAGAATCAAAAGTAGCAGAAACTGCTTGCAAGCATTTCAGCCAGAGGACCCTGAATGTACACTGGTCATTGGAAAGTGGAATGATTAGCTACCAGTGGTTCCAAAAATCGTGTAAAGGAGATGAAAGCTTTGAAATTGAGGAAGGTTGCAGATAACCTTCCTCTAACTGACCATAACCAACCAAGGTGTTATAATCCTTAAAATGTTGGATTATTATAACGCCCACTTCAGTCTACAGTATACTTAGTAAAACCAGTAAAGACACGACTATCTCTCACCATCTATTATGTACTCTCTTTACTTATAGTGACTAGGTTATTCCATTTGTCATATGGGAGGGGTGTACCATTATTAATAATTCCCTACAACATCTCTCCTTTTAAGTTTTTCTTAGGAAGTGTCATTTTATTTAGAAATAAGTATTTTATTCACTTCACCTCCCATTTTTGAGATTTTTTGTGTTTTGTTTTGTACAATTTAATATTTTTTGTGCTTGGCATCTATTTTCAAGAACTCTGTATGTTTTCTGTTTCTCTCACTTGTACACCTGCAGTGGCGTTGGTACTTGGAACCTATCGTACAACCATTCCATTGACTCCTCCAACTTCTTTGGTTTGCTTTCCTCGAATCTCTTTTTCAGTTGGTTCCCGTGTCTCCTTTGTATGACTTTTCTACTTTTTATCCAATACATCATTTTACCTATGCATTTGGTGATTACGCCATCTTCCCAACTCTGCTTTCCATTCTTGTATGCCCTCATATACACCTTTTCACCAACTTTAAAGAATCTTGCTATGTCTTCCCTGGCACTTTTTCTTTTCTTGCAAGGTAGCAATTTATCAAAAACTGATTTTACTTGCCTTGCAAACATCAGCTCCACTGGTGAGTTACTCACTGGTGTATTTGGATTTGGTGTCACATAGTACACTCTTAAACAATGTTGTAGAGCCACCTCCATCCAGGACTTCTTTGACTTTCTTAGAGCTCTTTTGAAGGTATTGACAAAGCGTTCTGCCTGTTCATTCAATCTGGGATGGTATGGTGCTGCAGTTATATGTTCTACCGCGAATGTTTCACAAAATTTAAAAAATTCGCTAGACACAAATTGTACTCCATTGTCAGACACTATCTTGTCTGGAATGCCAAATCTTGCAAACAATTTATGTAAAACACATTTATCACAGTTGAGGGGGTTGGTTTTTTACACTTGCAAATTTCAGGCCATTTCGAAAAACTATCAGTTACCATTAAGTAGTAAGAAGTGTTTAAAGGACCAGTAAAATCAATGTGTAGTCTCGACCATGGAACATCTACTACTGAACAATATTTATTTTTTACCATGGGCAATTTTTCACACCATTTTGGCTTACATACAGGTGTTCCACTCTGTTTTACTGCAATTTTTTTGTTTCAGTTCCTCGGCCACATTTGAACCTTCGACTGAACCGAATATGTTTCCACACAAAACACTTATGGGTGTATTCTATACTTTAAATAGTTTCATCCACTCTGTGCCGAATATATTAAGTGAACTTTTTAACACATATATCTTTGCCTTTTTCATTTGACCTTGAAATGTTGTATTACATATGAATTCACCAAGAAAATATAATCTTTTTCCTGTAATACCATGTGCTACCTTTTTCAATTTAATTCATTTCGGCTTACTGACATATTTCCACGTTTTTTCATTTATAATGGTGATATCACTACCAGTGTCCAGTTGCATTTAAACATTTGTATTTCTGATTTTGACCTTCACGAACTTCCTCATCCTTATATTACCAATCTCTTCTGATGGCATAATAATTAAAGAAATTATTACTTTACTTTATACAGGAAACAATCTATATAGCATCAGAAATGTGATGGTGCATAGTAGTGGCATATGAGCTACTGTAAATGGATAGGAACAAGTATAAAGCACTGGATTTTATGATTCATACAATGGTGTTGAGTTCACTTGGCACAGGCTAAATTCAAAGTCAAATCAAAGAAAACTGAAGGTCATATGGTTAAATCTAATCCAAAACAGTTAAACCTTGCAGAAAAATCTACAAATAATATAGAAACCTATGGTAAGATAAGGCAGTTTTACATAGTTATTTATGCCAGATTGGAGAAGTGATGGTGACTATGTTGTTGCAAGTGAAATATTCATGCGGTCATTTAAAAAACAAAACAACAAACTTCAGTTTAATTTTGATAGAGTTACACATTAAGCAAAACAAAAAAAAAAAAAAAAAATGAACCTAGGATTTGTCTTTGAGCTGTAAATCTATTTCCTCACTACTCTAAAATACGAGATCAAACAATTCAATTATTCATTAGAACTAACTGAATAAAGACTACCAAGATCATTTCAAAGTAAAAATGAGGAGCAAAAAAAAACTATTTCTGTAAACACCACTGCCATAACAATGAGCACAAAAAAAAAAAAAGAAAAAAAAAGCCATTTGGCTATTTGTGTATATATACAAAAACAAACAACAAAAAAAACATGGGTGTTCTTAGAACTACTGCTATGAGAACCAATTACATAATGCAAAACTATGAGCCAAGGTCTTTTCCTCTGAGAATGAGGGGAAGAAGGAACTGGATCATACAATGATCGGTTTCTAGGAACATTGTTTTTTGAAGAATTAACGGTTAAAGAGTATTCTTTTATCTTGAAAATGCTCGAGTTAACAGCAGTAAATATGTAACAAACAGTGGAACAAAAACTTGGCTGCTTAACCAAACAAGGTCAAGTCCTATCTTTAGTAAGAATAAAAGTATATTACTGTCAGCCCCCCTTAAATGATACTGTATACCAAAGGGATACGATTACAATTCAACAGGGCAAACCAATTGATATTTACTGTCATGCCCAGTCAGTAGTCTTTCATAAGTCCATAGGCCTCCCAGTTCAGCTAACACAAGTATATATATTTAATATATTTAATCCTTTATATTGAACACTCAATATTTCATCTATTCAATAAGACATATTCCATATATTCAATAAGACATTCAATACTTTATTTCATAGTACCATCCATTTTTATTTTATATTGTATATTATATTATATATTGTATATTCCATATTTTATATCCCACATTGGTTTTGCAGGAATATAAATAAAACATAAAAAACAGACAGTGTTGGAACTCTTTTAAACAAAATAATATATTCCTCTATACACAATCATACAAAACCCCTTTTTTTGTATTTATTTTTACTCACATATATATCGCACACTACTATTGAGAACCGTCTATCATCATAATCTAGCAGGTTAAACAGATGATAACAATTACACAACAAAATATCTTTTTTAAATACACTTTCTTCAGACAGCCAAGTAAGCTTAAAACTTTATGAAAATACCGACAAAATTAGACTGGATCAATAACAGGAATTGATATAGGATTTAGTTACCAAGAATAAAATGGTCAAACCTACAAAAAAAAAAGGGGGGGGGGCAGTTTACAACTTTGTACCATAATCATCATCAGTGTCACTCAACATATTTTTGGTTTTACAGTTCTGTCTATTCCACTGTGGATCATAATCAAGTTCATTCTCATATCGATGAATAACATTCAGACACGGAAATTAAAAAAATATATAAACTGAATTTGCCACAGTTTAACCACTTTAGCATTCAGATTACTCTGTCAAATATAATACTTTATTCAGTTTTGCTAGCATGGGTTGGACGATTTGACTGAGGACTGGTGAACCAGACGACTACACCAGGCTCCAATCTAATTTGGCAGAGTTTCTACAGCTGGATGCCCTTCCTAACGCCAACCACTCCGAGAGTGTAGTGGGTGCTTTTACGTGCCACCGGCACGAAGGCCAGTCAGGCAGTACTGGCAATGGCCACGCTCAAAATGGTGTATTTTATGTGCCACCTGCACAGGAGCCAGTCCAGCGGCACTGGCAACGATCTCGCTCGAATGTCTTTACACGTGCCAGGAAGGCGACGCTGGGCACAGGTGTGATCACGATTTCGCTTTCACTTGCCCCAACAGGTCTTCGCAAGCCGAGTTTCATGTCCAATGAAGGAGACGACGTTGGCATGGGTGCCAGTCGTCGAATTTAGTTCGATTTCGATTTCACTTGCCTCAACAGGTCTTCGCAAGCAGAGTTTAGCGTCCTATGAAGGAAAGGTACGCATAAGTGGGCTGGCTACACCCTTGGATTCAGGTCTCACTTGGCTTGCCGGGTCTTCTCATGCACAGCATATTTCCAAAGGCCTCAGTCAGAAGTCAACGCCTCGGTGAGGCCCAATGTTCGAAGGTCGTGCCTCACCACCTCAACCCAGGTTTTCCTGGGCCTACCTCTTCCACAGGTTCCCTCAACTGCTAGGGTGTGGCACTTTTTCACACAGCTATCCTCATCCATTCTCGCCACATGACCATACCAGCGCAATCGTCTCTCTTGCACACCACAACTGATGCTTCTTAGGTTCAACTTTTCTCTCAAGGTACTTACACTCTGTCTAGTATGTACACCGACATTACACATCCATCGGAGCATACTGGCTTCATTCCTTGCGAGCATATATATATATATATATATATATATATATACACACACACATATATATGATGGACTTTTTTTCAGTTTCCATCAATCAAATCCTCTCATAAGACTTTGGTTAGCCTGAGGCTATAACAGAAGACGTTTGCCCAAGGTGCCATGCAGTGGGACTGAACTCAGAACAGTGTGATTGGGAAGAAAGCTTCTTATCACACAGCCATGCCTGCACCTATATATATATATATATATATATATATATATATATATATATATATATGTGTGTGTGTGACATGTGTGCCTGTGTTTGTATCGTCTTGTCTTGATATCATGCATTGATTGTAAACAAATGGCCCCTATCATACAAGTAGTGTTGCTCATTTGCAATCCTTGATGAAAACAACTCTGGCCACTTTGCTATTTATGGTAAAACCAACCTAGAGGAAATATTACTTTATTTGGAAGTAGGTAAGAGTTGATGGCAGGTAGAGTACCCAGCCATAGATAAATCCATCTTAATGTTCATCTACTGCAAGCATGGAAAAGTAGATGTTAAAATGAAAACAATGACAATATATATATACTACTTCGTGTACTTTGGAAAAATGCCATAATCAAAAGATAATATTCATTGTCCTAAAAATTGGATACACTATAATAGTAATGCTCTTCGATTGCTTAGGCTGATCTGAGTGGCTAGCAGTGTAAAACGGCAGAGCAATAGATCGGCTACCCTGATCTACTGTTGTCATTTCAAAATGCTGTGGTAGTCATCCAATGAACTGATGTTGAGGGATTTAATAAATACAGTAAATGAGTAAAGGTTCTTGTGAAAAGGTGAGAGGGAATGACACACACATTAAGAAGCCTGACTGACTTCAGTTAGCTGGTTTATATTTAATGCTAAAGGGACTTTTGGATTACCCTATATAAATATACATAGACACACAACTTTAGTAATCACACTGCTATAAATTCTTTTCTATATTTAAACTATGGCTTGTGTTTGTGGTTATTCATTAACAGTATTTACAGTTTGAGCAGGCATAAAGTTGCTAGTTTGAAACATCAGCGTTAGCAGACAAACCGATTCATTCCTACATGAAGAGATACGAAGACAGTTTGAAGAACTACTGATCTAACTATATCTATTTATAACTGCCAACAAAAGGGTGGACATAAACTGAGTATAAAAGCACAGTGAGCAGTCTGTTGAAGGTAACTTGTATTTGAGGGGGACCAGGAAGACATGAGAAGTGATAAGAAATGAGAAAAGTGCACCACAAACACAATGAAACATGACCAAAATGAATGGATGCAGGCTGTTCTGTAGACATGTTCAATCCATGCTTGAAAAAAACAGAAGCTAAAATAATAATGACGAAGAGAATAACCAAAAACCTGAAATTAGAAAATACCGAGTGCTATCCGCAAGCACAAGAACACAGTTCAATATCAAAGTTAATTTTGTGTAGATAAGAATAACATCTTTCATTCTTTTTACAGGCATTTTTTTTTAGATTTTACAAGGTTCAGTTCTTGTTGAGATAAGGTAGTATGTGTTATACCAGCAGAGTGGTAGTTCCTGATAGGGTTTCCTATGCTGGACAGGTCAAACAAAGGACAGGGGTCAGTTGAATAAGGACTGCCTCTTCCCAGAGGTAAAAATGGATTTGCATAGGGCCAACACTCTTACCTAGAAAAAAAGCAAAGTTACAAAAGCATTGATGACAATTAATGACCAACAAAACCTAGGAGAGGAAAACCTTCCCTTCAGGAAACATATGACTAAAGCAGAGCTGAAAAAACAGGGATCCAACTGGAGACAAACAGAAAAAACAGCCCATAGTTGGGAACAGTGGGAAAAAAGTCATCAATGGCCTATGCTCCATAGTGAGCAATGGGTTTAAGTATAGGTTAGATGAGGGTATTACTGAGGTATTCTTTTAAAGCCAGATGCCCTTCCTATTGCTAAACCTTATCTACAAGCACAAAGCTAATGGGAGATTTGTTGACATGGGAAATGATAACAATGTCACTGCTTGTGGCTCAGATTTTTGGTGAAGGACAAATATAAACAAACACAGACACACACACAAGGATATTCTTTCAGTTTCAGTCTATCAAATCTATTCATAAACAATAAAGCAATCTAGGATAATAGTAGAAGACATTTGTCCAAGGTACCTTAGGGTGGGACTGAACTCGAAACAACGTGGACAGGAAGTGAACTTCTTAACCATAGCCATTCCTGTGCACTGCAAACCTTTTATTAATTGACTTCACTACAGAATTGCACTGCTATGTCTTGAGTACTTCAACAAATTAAGTTTACTCATAGATATTTGATAAACTTAACACAATAATTTGGAACGGTTAGTACACAATAATAAACAGTAAAACAATCTCAAAGTAAGATATGCATAACAAACAAATTATGGAAAAATGATATTACATAATAAATTAGAAAGATAGTCCATTTGCTTTAATACCATGGTTGTTTCATAGCTACAAATGTCAAGATTTGTAACCTAACAAGTTTGTCAAACAAACATGATTATTTTAACTTATAGGATGGTCATGGCATAATTGAATATATTGATTTCTTACACAGAGACACGACTAACAATCAGTGTTTAGTTGTGGAGTTACATATTGTCTCAAGTCAGCGCTTGGTTACATGTTGCTATTCAGAATATTATTAAGTATACAATTAAAGTTTGTATGCATTTTTGATCTTATTGTACTCTTTAAAAGATGCCAAACATGTTTTCAGTATCCAATGCACGGCATAATTTCATCCATAGTAAAAAATCTTTTGTATGTCTTCTCTTTTCCAAGTACATGAATCCTTCAGCCACCATTCTGTCATGTGCCAATATGAAGGCTTTTCCTTGTATTGATTCCAAGGGGATTTCCTTTTCAAGTATTGTGTATATCCTATTTTGGGAATAAGCACCCATCCTCACATCATGTAAAGAGCAATCAAAAGAATCGACACAGGAAGAACATCTAGCCACAAAACACTGTCTGAAAAAAACCTATCCAACCCAAGCTAGCAAGGAAGTTCAAATATGAAATGATGATGATGATCTAAAAGTGATTTTGTATGTCAAAATCTTTGTTGCAGTTTTTTTCTGAGGAACCTATTGAGCATGTGTATGATTTTATTGCATTCTCTGAGAGAAGTTCTAAGTCAAAACTCAGATTGCAAGTGATAAGGATCACCAAAATATTTATATTGGCATCTTTCTGGAAGCACATTGAGTCAGTATTGAAAATCATGTTGTAGCAGGTCAACAGTCACCTTTACACATTTGGAACCATAGAATTTCATCTGCAATATACCAATCCAAACCTTTAATAATGATAGATTTTACAGTAAGAAATCTATGTTAGTGTTTATACATCAAGATATCAACTGCAAACTTAATGAGATAATTACTTTAGGTAAATCTGACAGGAACAGTGAGGGTACCTCCAGCAAAGAACCCTGTAGTACTCCTGATAGTATAGTAGTTACTACTGATTTGCAAACTACTTGTAGCACTACTATTTAATCAAAACTCTATCCATTCTAAGTCTTAATATTCAATATGTAGTATTTACATTCATATATTACTTCACTAAAATATAGTTTTCATAGGATTTTGCAAAATCTAGTTCAATCACAACCATAATGATCTCTATTTTTTTGTCCTAGCTTTCTGCCAGGTCTTGTGCTGTTGATAGAGGATAGGATTCACAGCTGTTGCACTCCGAAGTCATTTTGACATTCATTGATCAGTTTAATAATATCTAGGTGGAACAAGCACTTTGTACTATTTGGATATCCTTGAAATGATCAATGAATGTCAGATAGTTGCTGGTGTTGCTTGAGACTCTGTTTCAGAGAAGACAGGCGTAACTGATATTTGGCTTTATAGTTTAGTGGGTGAGCTTGAGAAGCTTTTTCATTAATGGGCAGGACATTGGGCTTTATGCCAATCTAAAGAAACATACAGTGTCCAGTGAATGCTGTGTCGTGTCTGTTATTTGCCCATTCATTTGTATTGTTTTCCCATGCTGGCATGGGTTGGACAAGGACATACTTGAGGCAGCCCTTTATAGCCAGATGTCTTTCCTGTCAGCAACCCTTCTCTATTTTTCAAGTAAAGGATATTTTACTCTATTGGCCTCTGAAAGTGAAGATGAGGAATGACAACTTTCACACATATGTGCATTCAGGATTGGCTTCCATACAGTTTCCATCTACCAATTCCATTCACAAGGTATCAGTCAACTCCAGGCTATAGAAGAAGACGCTCGCCCAAGGTGTTATGCAGTGAGACGGAACCCAAAACTGCATGGTTACAAAGTAACTCTGAATCCACGTGAAACATAACTGGGCTTATTACACTAGATGCAATATTATTGATTAAGTGGGCTAAGATTATTAAGTAGGCTTAGGATTCCTTGTGCATCCACTTATATGAGGCCAAAGCTAGTGATTCTTGCCAGGTTAAGTGAAGGAGTTCGCCATCATAATAAGTATCTATTGATACTAAACCACAGATCAGCATCATCATTTAATGTCCACTCTCCATGCTGGCATGGGTTGAATGGTTTGAGATGGAGCTGGCTAGCAGGGAGCAGTCCAGACTCCAACTGTCAGTTACGGCATGGTTTCTATGGTTGGAAGTGCTTCATCATGTACAAGCGAGTGCTGAAAAGTTCTTGGCTTTAAGGGTATTGCGAAAGGCTTGGTTGGAGGCCCAATCTTTCAAGTTCTTTTACAAGGTTTAGAAAAACTGAAGGACTGCTGCAATAAGTATGTGAATCTGAGAGGGGAATATCTATGTATATAAAAATGAGAATGTGTGTCTGTCTGTGTGTGTGTGTGAATCCCTAAAACTCGAACTACGCAACCAATTTCATTCAAATTTTACAGATGCCTTACTTAGGGTTCCAGTTGTGTTTTAGTCAAAAAAATTTTTTAACTTTCTTGCAGAGTTCGAGCCCACGGCAACATAATATCTCCTCCACTATTTAAGTATTACGTGTCAAAAGTGAAACAAAAACACTCATGTCAAATACTTTCACTTTAAAAATGAAACTATTCCACTAACTGAAACAATCACATTTCGATACTGTAGTGACAGATACTTTCACTTTAATGGTTTCAGAGAGAGAGAGATGTATATGTATACATGTATACATATAGATGTATATGTACACATGTATACATATAGATGTATATGTACACATGTATACATATAGATGTATATGTACACAAACGCACACATTAGTCATTTGTTTTTTTTTATCCAAAACTACGTAAAAAGTACTGAATAGATCTTTATGAAATTTGGAAATTATATTCTATACATAATGGCCATAACCCCCATGAAAATTCATATATTTTTGATGTTGATGAAATTTTAACCATACAGATTACACACAAATAAAGTAATATTTCTAAAATTTCTTCTTCTTAGAAGTTACAAAGACCCCCTTCATGGGGACTTCACACCCACAATTTAGTCATTTTTTCCTAAGCAAAGACGAATACAGTTGTACTATTGGAACCTATAGGATCACCCGAACATAACAGATGAGCATTATTTGTAATTCAACGGTACAACAGTGTAAGACTATCCTTTCAGATATACTTACATTGTGATTTCTGCAATGTGGTGCATAAATTGTCAAGTAAATGAGACGCATCTTTGCCTCCACTGATTCACTTGCAAAGTGATGAGTAAAATTATTTCGTTGCAGACCTCCTTTGAGTCTTTTTATTACCACTGCGACACATATAGTCCCCAGTTGGTAACATTGATTTCAAGGCCTTCCCAGATGAGTGACTGGTTGTTCTAAGACATTTATCGATTGTAAATATTTTCTGCAGTTATCTATCAGTATAGTGGTCATTTGCAAACTCCAGAGGCGACACTTTCATTTCCCTTTACTCCAAACGTCACACGTTCTTATTTCAATTGGGTCATGCCCTTCCAATTGCTATAGATCCGTAATGCATCTTACAGCTGTGCCTGTCACCTGTATGGTGAGGAATCCTACATTGGGGAGTAATAACGACTATGCTCGGGTAGCCGACTGATTATCGTGATCATTCGTCTTTTGCTTTCCTGTACCTTTGCTCTCTTTTACAAACCCAGTGAACATACATATATTTCCTATTTCAAAGAAATTCAAACAATACATATTACACCCAAGTTAAAAACATTCCCAACAATTCAACTTCTCTGGTTGACATTAACACACCCACCCCTAATAGGGGCCTTAACTCCTACATTTTTCAGCTCCAAGAGCTCCATTCTTCATGAGCAAAATCCTTTTTACAGGGTCCATAACACTAGAATTTTCGAATATGCACATAAATATCAGATATATAAAGATGAGAATATGTGTCTGTGTGAATCCATAAAACTCGAGAACTACACAACCAATGTCATTTGAAATTAACACATGCCTTACTTAGGGTCCATGTAGTGTCTTAGGCCAAAACAATTTTTAACTTCTTGCATAGTTCAAGCCCACACCAATATCATATCTCCTCCACTATTTCAGTATTATGTGTCAAAAGTGAAACAATAACATCTCTCTACTGTAATGTCAGATACTTTCACTTTCACACTGAAACTATTCCACTATTTCAGTATTACATCTCAAAAGTGAAACAATAACATGTCACTTCTGTAATTTCAAATACTTTCACTTTAATACTTTCAATTTCATACTGAAACTATACTCTCACATATATACAGGTATACTTTAAGACCCAAGTTAAAAACATTCCCAACAATTCAACTTCTCTGGTTGACATTAACACCCCCACCCCCAATAGGGGCCTTCATTCCCACATTTTAGAGCTCCATGAGCTCCATTTTTCAGGAGCAAAATCCTTTTTACAGGTTCCAGAAGACTGAAATTTTGGAATATGTGCATAAAGATTAATAGTATGGGATACATGTCTCATGATTAGAATTTTTTTAGGGTGTGCAAAGAGGAAAGAACCCTCATGTGCAATTTTGATGAAATTCGAATATCTATTCCAGTTCCTTACAGAAAATATAAGAGAAAAGTCTCATCCTTCAATTGCATGTAACACGGGCAACGCCGGGTATCTCTGCTAGTGTTGAATAAAATCATAATTAATTTTATCCTTCTGTATTTTCTTCTACCCAAAACCAGGAACTTTCCAGCACTCCCTCAGACAAAAAACTCTTTTACTTTTGCAGTGTATTTGTATGGAGGTAGGAATACCATTTCAAGCTTTCAAGATATTTGTTGATCATTAAAATCTTTAATCACCTTTTTTTGCATCACTTGTTTTGTATTTTAAGCTTTACAGTCTGGGTGTGTGTTGGACCTAAAGGTTTTAAGCAGAACCTCCTTTTTTATGTTTTGGATATTTAGGACTTTTAGTAACAATTTTCAATCTTAGTAGAAATGCACATCAAAATGATGCTGAGAAGTGGAATTTTTCAATTTTTGTCCAAATGCAATAGCATCTGGTCCTGGAACATACTACGTAGGTTTCTTGGAAATCTACAAGTTCTAAGTTTACTTGTTGAATTTCCTTTGCTGACTAGATGTTTTGCCTGTTAGTGGACGAATGTTTGGACATTCTGGCCAATGGGATTTATTTGTTTGTTTTCTTAATGTCCATTTCTCTATGCTACCATGGATTGGATGGTAGGATGTTCTTCTTGGCACCAACCCTTGCCTGTTTTCCAAGTAAGAAAATCTTTATTCCACAGATCTTTGAAAGTGCAAGCTGATCAGTCGTAATGTCAACAAGAGATGTAAATATTCTATTTCTCTTGAGTGCAACACATTCTACTGACAAACGAAGGTGTGGGATATTAACATTCATACACACACACACCCATACACACAGGGGGTTCCCTAAAAGTTTCTGCACAATGGGACTGAACTCAAAACCGCATGGTTGCAAAGTGAACTTTTTAACCACAACCTATTCAATATGAAAAGAAATGACTTCATGGTAAGAAAAATCATTTTCCGTTTCCAGTATTGTTGATGTGCTCTCCAAGATCCGAACCAGAAAATCTGTGTTTAAGATGTACATGCTGGGCATCTGAGTCAATATCCACCCTTTCTTGAGACAGTCATCATCTCCTCTAATGTCTGCTTTCCATGCTGGCATGGGTTGGACACTTTGACTAGAACTGACAAGCCAGAGCTGCACAAGGATCCAGTCTGACTTCGGCTTGGTTTCTATAGTTGGATGCCCTTTCTAATTGCCCACCACTCTGAAAGAATAGTGGGTACCATTTATGTGTCATTGGCACAGGTGCCTTTTACATGTCACTGGCACAGATGCTGTTATGTGTCACTGGCACTAGCCACAATTACGATTTCACTTGGCTTGACAAGTCTTCTCAAGCACAGCAAATCACCAAAAGCCATGACCACCTGTCACTGCTTCCGTCAGACTCCACATTCAAAGATCATGCTTCATTACTTCGTCCCAAGTCTTCCTGCATCTACCTTTTCCACAAGTTCCCTCCACAATTAGAGATCAGCACTTCTTTAGGCAGCTATCCTCGTCCATACACATCACATGACCATACCAGCAGAGTTGTATCTCTTATACCTAATTTTTCTTTCAAGATGCTTACACTCTGTCCTACATGCACACTGACATTGCACATCTAGCAAAGCAAATTAGATTCATTCTTCAAGACTTTCCATGTCCTCTGCAGTCACAGCCCATGTAGCATAGCTGTTTGCACACAGGCATCATACAATCTGCCCTTCACTCTGAGGGAGAGACTCTTTGTTGCTAACAAAGGTAGAAGCTCTCTGAACTTTTCCCTTCCCTATTCTTATTCTAGCAGCTATGCTCTCGGAGCATCCACTTCCACTGCTGACTTGGTCACCTGGATAAAGGAAGCTATCAACTACTTCTAGGTATCCCACCTGGCATTTGATAGAGTCTATTTTCTGTATATTTCTAATGTTTATTGTAACTATGCATCTGCCACACATACAAACTATTTTCCCTGTTAATCTTCCTCTGATACTGCTGTACCTTTTACGTATCCGTAGCTTGCACCAGATACACCTTATGGAGTTTCTACATATTGAGTAGGACCATTTACCTGAAGGGATTAGTGATTTGTCAGCTTTCCTACTTACTAAAACTTTGGTTTATGCTAAATTAACTCTGAGGCTCTTTGATTTCAGAGCTTGCTTCCACTCCTGAATTTTTTTCTCCAGTTCTGGTAGTGATTCAGCTGTAAGAACAAAGTCATCAGCATAGAGGAGTCCCAGGAGCAGCCCGACTTACATTCCTCTATTATTGCCTGAAGGATTATGATGAACAAGAGGGGGCTGACAAACAAAAAAATTATGTCTCTCTCTAATCTTGCCGAGATTCTTGATACGACATTGATTTGGGGATCCAGACTGGCAGACAGTCTTAAGGCATTGCCCGTCAATACTTACAGTTCCATCTATAAGTTTGTACTCTGGTATATTCATGGGTGACTTTGATGTATTGCTTATTTATACAAATCAATAACATTCCTCAACTCTGAAGACAGATTTCTAATAACGAGCGAAATTTTGGAAAATTAAATCTTGTTATCCAAGTTATTGACATTGAGGTGTACTTTGTTGGTACAATTATTAAATATCTAATTAGTGATTATAAGATGTGTGTTTATTACATATACTATTGCAGTTCCATGTAAGTTTACAAGTGTAGGTGGCGTGTGGCTAAGCCATCTACAACACAGTGTGTGACTCTAATTCTATTACTTCTCATCTTCTGATATTAAATGAGGATTGAGGTCGCAGCTTCTTTCTGTTTGGAAGTCCTTTTACTAGCACGATTGTACCGAAAAGCATATTACTGGTACATATTTTATCGATCCAGGGTGATGGAATCTACCGCTTGAAAGGTTTGAACTCTGAACGGAAAAACATTAAGTAAATGTTACGACGTTTATCAGGTTTCAGACACATCCTACGTTCTACCTACAACTATCATTAATTGCTACAATTTCAAAAGGAAAACATAGTATTATTACATCATTCATATGGAGAAGAAGAAAAAAACACAAAAGAAAATAAATAATCAATTAAAACTAATGCACATTTATTACGGAAACCATAATGTGCTAGATTCGTTTAAATTCCGAATAAAATTGACCCCATAAGTCTGTGGATTTTCTATAATACAACCAGCTGATTGACCTAATTAAAAAATAACAGTATATCTCTAAATGTGAATCCAGTTAACATTTCTTTTTTTTTTTTGTTCCATTCAGCATATGCCACGACATCATTTAACAGCCGATCTAACCTAACCAGTGATTAAAAACGACACTGAAGACAACAAATTTGTTATTTCTTACATGAAATATCCATTTACAAAAACGATCAAGCGAAAAATAGGTGAAATTGTTATACGATACTAAACACACAGGAAATTATGTGTGGCGTAATTTAGGTCTACAACAAAGTTGACATCAACTTTTCCTCCGGTTTAAGCACCCGTGATGTTACTTTTCGTATACACATCATTTTAATCGTTTCTTTTTTTTTTTTCTCACCGTTCTTCCAGTCACAGCCATTTCACATACATATCTACCTCATCGCAAATATTTTCGGTATAAACCAATATTAGCTTGATGCCCAATTCGCCCCAAAAGGCTATTATTATTATAGAGTTCTCTAAATGTATTATAATAACAAACATGGCCATCAAACAGAATATGGATTCTTTCACAAAGCTATTTTCGTTGAACTTATATGTAATAATAATAATAATAATAATGAAAAGAAAAAAAAGCTCAGCAAAAATGAGTAAGTAGCACAATGAACCTAGAATATGATGATCAACCATCGTAGCCCGACAAGATGACATAACTGACACCTATGAAAAATAATTAAAACAGCTTAGGAAACCTTTATTTTAATTGACATTTATTAAATGGGTTGACTATTTGAGAAGCTAAAATGGAATATTTAGTTTTAAAATAGATGACTTTAAACACTACGTACATAATAAACCGTGTTGAATCTACACACACACACACACACACACACATATATATATATATATATATATATATATATATATAGACACATATATATACGTACGTATTCCACTAAGCGGTAGGTCCAGTGATGTTTGCCGAGAAAGTATTTTCGTATACTGGGTTACATTTCAGGCAAAAAAGAAGTATATCACACTAAACAACGAACAACACAATCAACACGGTTTGATTATAAATGTAACAATAGTTCAGACATTATATGAGAGCCTAAAAAGAAGAAAGACTCATACGCATTAACTGTTGTCTCCAAATATTCAATCAACTGAGTTACACCATTAACCATTTTACATTTCATCACAAGATTTAGGCAGAATTAAATTAGCAACGTTACCTCTAGCTTTCACAGATGGATATAGTTTCTCTGCTTTGTTTAAAAATTTTAACGCTTTTTCCTTTTCGCCATCAGCTATATGTTTTTCGGCGATCGAAATACACCGTTCACTCTCATCCTTATTGCCCTCCATCTTGACTGTAAAGCCTTCGACGGGAAGTGAAACTCCGCAGTAACGCAAGTTTTGATTGGCTTCGATGACACACTACGTCATTACCTTATCCCATGGCCGACAATATCATCGTCTGTACTTGATATGAGGATATTTATCATATAAATATAAATATATATATACATACATATATATATATATATATATATATATATATATATATATATATATATATATATATATATATTTATATATATACATATATGTATATATATGTAGTGTACAGGGAAGGACTACCTCTAAGAGAGAGAACTCAATACATAAAGAGTAAAGATTGCTATTGTGTGGATGGTGGAAAGTTCATGAGTTTGCAATTAAGTGACAAGTAATTTCATCCTGAAAAGAAATCCCCCCCCTCTCTCTCTCTCTCTCACACACACACACACACACAATGTATGTGTATGTGTGTGTATATCTATATATATATATAAACACATTTATATATTTATATATATATATATATACATAGACATATACATACATACATATATATGTATGTATGTATGTATTTATGTATGTATGTATGTATATGTGGCTGTGTGGTAAGAAGCTTGCTTTTCAACTACATATTTTGGGGTTCAGTCTCACTGCATGGCACCTTGGGTAAATGACTTCTACAATAGCTTCAGGCTGACCAAGCTTAGCATTTTGACAAAAGAGACTGATAGAATAAATACCAAGCTTTAAAAAAATAAGTACTGAGGTCAATGCATTTGACAAAAAGTCCTGCAAGGCAGCACCCCAGCATGGTCGCAGTCGAATGACTGAAAGAAGTAAAAGATAATATATATATATATATATATATATATATTAACTCATAAAGTGCTGGGATTTGCACTTACATAGCAGGGACTGCTGAGCACATTTTATGAAAATGAGACTACCATGCACACATAAAAAACAAAAAATAGTTAAAATATCTTCCTAGTATATAATGGTGGCAAGTTTTACATCATCTGAAACGTCATTAGTTGAACTATTTGTCATCTTGCATTCTGGAGCGTATCAGAACATTTGAGTGACATTAGACACCAACAAACACCCATAAATTAAATGCATCTATCTGGGCCACGATTGTGGCCTGTTGACCTGTGCCTGATGACTATGATTGTGGCCCATTGTGCTTTTTGTGTTAATGGTTGGGCATAGATATATATAAAAACGTAACAGAATATCTATCTTTAAAGCAGTTGAACAGTTTCTTTCCTAAACATGAATTCTGTAACAGAAATTGTATCATATGTAATTGTCGCTTTTTTCATTGCTACTCAATACATGACTGTCCAATTTATAAATGAATGACCATAGGATTGCACCTAGAAAGTTCTCCACCAAGGCACAAGTCCAGGCAAGGTCGTTTACTGAAGACCAGCAGTCGCCCATACATACCAGCCTCCCCTCTCCGTGCCACCAACATTGTCCAAGGGAAAGGCAAATGCTGATACAGCTTGGCACCAGTGACGTTGCAACTCATTTCTACAGCTGAGTGAACTGGAGCAACATGAAACAAAGTGTCTTGCTCAAGAACACAACACACAGCCTGATCCGGGAATTGAACTCACTACCTCATGACTGTGAGCTCAACACTCTAACCATTGAGGCATGCACCTTCACTATCCAATTATATATCTGTGGTATTGGTTCTCTGGACATTTCTTCTGTGAACTTTTGTTTTTAGTTCAGGTGACCATCTGATTTAGTATAAAAATTTGCTTCTGGGGTAATGAGAGAATTCTATTGATTAGTTATGATACTACATCAGAGGATCTCTCTCTCTCTCTCTCTCTCTCAAATAAACTTTCTTCTTAACGTCAGAAATGTTTTTTAAGAGCCGTTGCACTCTGAAGCCTTTTGTTTGTTGTCTGTTATAACTTTCTTTAAATTTCAGCTCTTACTGATATTAACAATGCAAAGAAGACTATGCTTTGTTAAAGAGGTCAGTCTAAATAAGGCAGAGTCACTCTATTACCTTAGTTCAAACTCGCTTCCCACCAAATTCAATTTCTAATCAATTCTAGTTTATTTAGAATTGGGGTTGTCTTCCTTACCTTTTTCTGTCGTTAAGATAATGGCTATTTCTCCCCATATCAGGCATAATTTTTATTTATTACATTTTATAGGCTTGCAATATTAAGCATGTCAGTACCCTCTTAAGTAGTTGCAGCCGTGTGCCCTTGGTTAGAAACATTTGAAGAAGCTGGATTATTTCCCCCTGAATATAATAAGGTACTTCTATATTTTTATTTCTTTTCTGTGGAGGCTATTTTAAAAGCTGTTTATTGTAACATTTTATTACTGTTGAAAGTTGTTTCATCGAAGGAGGCATGGCTTACTTATGTGTCCTTTATTTCAAAGACTTGTTTCATAATGTTTTGGAATTTGATTCAACATCATTATGAAAGGTTGCTCAATAAAGAAAATGAATGGGAGAAAGAGAGTCTGCCGAATGTCGACCCAACAGAGGGACCAGCTATCCAAGTTGATAATACCTTGGTAGATAAAGCAATTAAGAGTATGAAGGCAAGGAAAGCCCCCGGCCCATCAGGAATCACTGCAGAGATGCTCAAAATATCTGGCAGTGTTGGCTATAGCCTAGTCACCCATATAGTTAATCAGGTGATACACGAAGGAGTCATACCCAATGACTGGTGTAGCAGCACCATAGTCAACTGCTACAAAGGTAAAGGTGACGCCTTAGACACAAACAATTACAGAGGTATCAAGTTGTTGGATCAGGTAATGAAGGTCACGGTGAGGGTCATAATCCAACTAATTAGGGAGAGGAGATGCAGTTTGGGTTCATGCCAGGGAAAAGCACCACTGATGCTATATTTCTGGTAAATTGTCGCTGTTTCTGAAAGCAGACAATATTCTTTTTTTATCCTGCTTGGATAATTATGTTTTAAATCAGACTTTAATACTAAAGGGACGAATTCATTTGAGAAAGGGATGAATTCAATCAGGAAATACAGTAGGTGCTTTTTCATGACACCATCACTAGTGAAGTCGCCAAGCAATTTGCATGACAAAATAAAGAAAGGAAAAGAAAAAAGCCTCTGAGTCTGAGAGGGAGTGTATTTGAAAAATGGATTTTGGAATTAAATTCATTGAAGGGATTCAGGCAATTGTCCAAAGTGTTCAATACTTAGATCTGATTTCATACTGATAAGTAGATCTTACTCTGAACAAGCTGTTGATGTGTCTTCGGTAAATCTGTCCAATACCTATTCCTGACAGTTTGGTTGTAAACATGGTCATGCTTAATGGTTCTAAGTGTGACCATAATGGCTGTAAGATGGTCATATGGTCAAGAAATTTGCTTTGCAATCACTTAGTACTGGGGTTGATCTCACACCATATCACCTTGAACATCTGTGTTTTGTCACAATCTTGGTTCAACCCAAGTCCTGTGAGTGAAATTTGAGTAGATGGAAAATGTATGGAAGCTTATCAGACCGTACCTCATTCTTTGAGTGGTGGAACTAATCAGTCATCCAGTTTAAAGCTAACACTTGTACCTTAGGTACATCATTATCATCATTTAAACTCCATTTTTTTCCCTGCTTCCATGAGTGAGATGGACTTTGTTGAGGCAGATTTTCTTTACTGGATGCACTTCCTGTCACCAACCTTCACCTGTTTCCGAGCAAGGTAATATTTTCTCATGTGTATGTGGGGTGGAGGGATGGGGTGGGTGGGCGTGTACAAGTGTTTACACTCTGTGCTTCTCTGAAAAATCACTGAGCCACAGGCAGAGACATTTGCTAATATTTCCCTTGCAACAAAGCATCCACAATATCAGCATCTTCAAAGATGAAAAGAATGAAAATTCCTTTACTTGAAGTACAGGTAATAGTTAGAAACAGGAAAGACAATGCTTCAGTATTATGTATCCATCTAACCCATGCTTACATTGAAACAAAGATGATTGAACAAATAAAGAAACCAATGCCAAGCATGAAAAAAAAAACAAAAAGTTCAAAATCAATTTCCCTGGAGAAAACAGACAGCTTGAAACATTTTGAGGTTAGTGGTGCAGTGTTTTCTAATCAATGTCGAAGGCTTCATTCAAGCTGAAAGAAGAGTTGAACCAGATAATTTCTTTTTTCTGAATCAGTTGTTCTTTAGGTTTGATATGTATTTTAATTTCTCTTTAAATCCAGTTTCGTTTTTCTTTTTTTTTTCTTTCTTTTCAAAGAATTATTGTAAAAGTTTGAGGTCTGGTCAATATATTTTTGTTGGGAAATGCATAGATGTATCATATATTTTCCTGCTAAATACATTCTCTATGATTATGGATGGGACATAAGACTTTGCATATATATATATATATAGTAGCCTTGTTTAACTTACTGTGAGAATATTTAATTATAGTAGAATGGCTAAATGTAACTTGATACAGAAAAATAATAGGATTAATGGGACATCTAGGAATTAGTCCAACCCATCAACTTAATATAGCTGCTGACACTAATGTAACTAACAAAACACCCTATCTGAAGATGTATCGGAAAGTACTATATTAGATTTGCTATGAATCTAAAGCTGTTATACTCAGCACATGTAGTCCAAGAATAAAAACAAAGGATATATACTACAAGCTTATACTAATACATCTTCAACCTGAAGCAGAACAGTATTGATTGCTGATCAATAATTTTGCAACTGAAACTGTAGCCACCATTTGATCTGCAGAGAAAAAAAAATAGGAAGAAAACAAGCTCCCCCAAAAAACATGAGGCTTGTAGTCTCATTGTCTTAGAGGTTCCTTGCTTCTTGTATGAAATATTAATTTTCTTTTATTTTGAAAATCATCATCATTATGCTTGTGCCTGCTTTCAATGTTGGGTGGGTTGGACAGATCCTCAAAGTCCAAGTTAGCAAGTGAGAGACACTACCCTCACAGACAGGTCACAAGACTGTACCCTATTTGTGTGTTTCACTTTTGGTTTCTACTGCTAAATGCCTTCCTATCACTACCACCCACCTTACAGAGTGTATTGGGTGCATCATGGCATTAGTACACTCGTACTAGAGAAGTCGTCATATCCAACACATGACAAGACTAAAGAGCCTTATTGATGCAACATTTCCTCTTCTCATTCACCAACCACATTACACAGTGTACTGTCACTCAGGTGAATAAGAAAGAAAGAGAGAGAAGGGAGAGAGAGAGGAGGGGAGAGAAAGAGAGAGAGAGAGAGCACCAGCAGATGAAACAGAGTGGGTGAGAGATAAAACTAATCATCATCATCATCATCATTTCGTGTCTGTTGTCCATACTGGTATGGGTCAGACAGTTTGACAGTTTGACTGGAGCTGGTCAGCCAGGGAGCAGGACCAGGCTCGAGTCTGTTTTGGCTTGGCTTCTATGGCCAGATGCCCTTCCTAATGCCAACCACCCTCTAGAGTGTCTTTTACGTGTTATCAGCACAGGTGAATAATACAATATATAATTGTAAGTTGGGGGAAGAGTTAATTGATTACATTGACCCTAGCACATGACTGGTACTTTATTTTAATGATTTTGAAAAGAATAAAGGCAAAGTTGACCTCAACAGGATTTGAACTCAGAATATAAAGATCCAGAAAAAATGCTGCTAAGCACTCTGTCCAATGTACCAATCACTGTACTAGTTTTCCACCTTAATACAATGTATAATAAAAAGAAATTTAAGCATTTTATTTTAATACCAAAGTTGTCTCAATACATATTGATATATGTTGTGTGTGAACATGAGCAGCAATCACATTGATTTTCAAAAATGGATTAAAGTTCCGAATCAATTTGCAGAATACTTTCTATTTTGCTGTACATCTCATCACTTTGGCTGGAAATGGCTCTGCTAAAGTATTCTCAAGAAAATTTTTTTTTAACCCTTTAGCATTTAAACTGGCCATATCCAGTCAAAATATTCTACCTGTTTTGATGTCCAAACTGACCAAACGTGACCTCTCACCTCAATCCCACAATATTCAAAAAATTAACAGGTACCTCTTCAAAATCTCATAGCTACAAGATAATGCATGATTAATTCAAAACAATATGGCATAAAGTCACCTCAGCCACTACTACAGTCCTACTCAGTTAAGAGTGATCCTCCTCCCTGCGACTTACTTGGCAATCTTACTTGTGTGGTGTCATGAATATAGCACCCCGTATACTCTGTAATGTAGTTGGTGTTAGGAAGCATATCGAGCCATAAGAAACCATGCCAAAGCAAATAATGGAGCTTTATGCATTCTTTTGGCTGGATTCTGTCAGATCGTCCACTCTGTGCAAATATAGAAGACAGGTGCTAAATGATGATGATAATGTATGAATGTGCACATGTGCATGTCATGTGCATGTGTGTGTGTCCGTGTGCATATGTATGCACATGCATGTGCACAAGCACGTGTGTGTTGTCGTGATTTGAAATATTACTGTTAGAAACCCTCTGAGAAAAGAAATTGGAATTTCTCCCCAAAGCAAAAACTTTAAAAAGTAAAAATATTTTGAACATTTTAAAACATTTTTAATAAAGAAAATCAATTTTAACAATTCCGAAATCATTAAAATATGATATAAAATATATAAATAAATATAAGTTCATTGAATCATTTTGAATCTTCTAATGAAGTAAGGATTTTGTTGTAAAGCGGCACTTTGTTTTTGTATCCATTGTCAGGTATTGATTTTAAGAATTCCACGTAGTCATTTGGCAAACCATTTGCCAAGGCTCCTCGCACTATGATATCCTTATACTGAGGGGATGGTTTCCCAAAGTCCTTTTTCAACAGTAGGTATGTACGACATTCATATATCACATCGTTGGGATCCTTCACTTTGATATCTGTAGAATGGTAGATATTTCTGTCAACTCCTTCTTGTCTGAAAAAAAAGAATAAAGGGTCAGAAGACATTCCAGTTCTATATTTCAGAGATGAGGAATTATTTACATTATTTACATTCGATGGATATTTGTCTTCATCTTGTTTGTTGTTAACACAATGTTTCGGCTGATATACCCTCCAGCCTTCATCAGGTGTCTTGGGGAAATTTCGAACCTGGGTTCTCATTCCTAAGGTATTTTTTCAATGTTATTATTATTATTATTGTTATTGTTCAGGTCACTGCATGGAATTGAACTCGGAATCTTGGGGTTAGTAGCCTGTGCTCTTAACAACTACGCCATATGCCTGTATGGAGTGAATTTTAGGGCTTATAAATCTAATATTTTTATATAATAATAATAATAATAATAATAATAATAATAATAATAAGTAACAAAATAAAAGAATATGTGCATGTTTGTGTTTCCTTGTCTTGACTGCATGAGATAGTTGTAAATGAGTGTCACTGTTATACAAGCAGTGTTGTTTCCAGTCTCCTGTGAAAACATGTTCGACCAAGGTGAAGGTTGGCAACAAGAAAGGTATCAAGCTGTAGAAATTTGTTACAAGAAGGCTTGTGTATAAATTAAATAGCAGTTAATTAGTTAATGATGCTTACTTGTCTAATGAGTCCCTTTCTGAAATGCTCATTTCATAGACCACTCCCCATACAACATCACCTTCTGATTCAGCAATTGTGGCTACATGGCCACACCAACGAGAAGACTGATATGCAAATTTTAATTGGAAATTCTTGGAATAGAAAGAAAAAAAGAAAAAATACATAAACTTATAATAAAAGTTAGAAAGATTTGCAAAAAATTCAAAATCCTCATCGTGTGTGTGTGTATGCATGTGTATATCGTTGTTGTTGGCACTCCGTCGCTTACGACGTCGAGAGTTCCAGTTGATCCGATCAACGGAACAGCCTGCTTGTGAAATTAACGTGCAAGTGGCTGAGCACTCCACAGACACGTGTACCCTTAATGTAGTTCTCGGGGATATTCAGCGTGACACAGTGTGACAAGGCTGACCCTTTGAATTACAAGCACAACAGAAACAGGAAGTAAGAGTGAGAGAAAGTTGTGGTGGAAGAGTACAGCAGGGTTCGCCACCATCCCCTACCGGAGCCTTGTGGAGCTTTAGGTGTTTTCGCTCAATAAACACTCACAATGCCCGGTCTGGGAACTGAAACTGTGATCCTATGACCAGGAGTCCGCTGCCCTAACCACTGGGCCATTGCGCCTCCACTCATGTGTGTGTGTGTGTGTGTGTGTGTGTGTGTGTGTGTGTGTGTGTGTGTATATATATATATATAACTAGGTTCTTAATCATAAAGAAATGGGTTTGATTCTCTGTTTAGGATGAATATTGTGAATTTGACCAAATCATTTTATAGATACATGAGCTATGTTTGAAACGTCAAAAACTCTCTCTTTTTACTGAGTGTCAAACTAATACACTCCTTGTGCATGTCCTCCTGTGGTTTGTTATTAATAATTTTATTGTTCATTTATTTGATTTAACTATATACATACATGCATGTATGCACACATACACACACACACACACACACACACACAGTTCTACAATTTCTTGCTGAACAGCCTGCTCAAATGATCTGTTTGTAGTGATCAAATGCATGTGCTGTCCATTAGTTCATGCCCTCCATGAAATCCTTAGTGCCCGAACAGGTACACGGTGTACCACATGTCAGGAGTTGAAGTGACCACAGAGCAACAGGAGAAGAAGTGATTTACTGAAGAACACAATGCACCACCTGGTCCAGGAACTGAAACCATGATCTCATGAATGTAAGTGCAACACCCTAACCACTGGTCCACTCGTCCATCCATTCATCTGTATAGAGACATACATTTGAAGATCCATATCATTTTCAGCATTCTCACATCTATTAATGTTTGTAAACAGAATTGAGGTCTTTGACTTCATTTTACAAAATTACTCTTACATCACAAGTCATACTTAACAGGAATTATCTATTGTTAGAAAATCTCTATAGGCGTAGGAGTGGCTGTGCGGTAAGTAGCTTACTTACGAACCATATGGTTCTGGGTTCAGTCCCACTGCGTGGCACCTTGGGCAAGTGTCTTTTACTATAGCCTCGGGCCGATCAAAGCCCTGTGCATGGATTTGGTAGACGGAAACTGAAAGAAGCCCATGGTATATATGTATATATATAGTTATGTGTGTGTATATGTTTGTGTGTCGGTGTTTGTCCCCCCACCCCACCCAATATTGCTTAACAACCGATGGTGGTGTGTTTACATCCCCGTAACTTAGCAGTTCGGCAAAAGACCGATAAAGTAAGTACTAGGCTTACAAAGAATAAGTCCTGGAGTCGATTTGCTTGACTAAAGGCGGTGCTCCAGCATGGCCACAGTCAAATGACTAAAACAAGTAAAAGAGTAAAGAGAGAGTATAAGAGATGAAACAAGCAAAGTAACTAGTTAGAAAATTTCTAGAAAAGTAACCATACTGGTAAGTAATGTTTATCACCACATCAATATGGTTTTTCCATAGGAATCAATGCTACTTTTAATCTTTTATTCTTTTTATGTTTCAGCCCAAAGACTGTGGCCATGCTAGAGCACTGTCGATGTAATCACCTTTAAATATTGTTTAGATATGGATAAATAATTAAACAAAGGAAAATGAAAATGAATATAATTCCTTTACCTCCAATTTAGCAATTGTTTTAAAGACAGCCGTTTTATTATTGATGCTAAGGCGTTCTTTCAGAAGGTTGCTTGCAAAAGCAAAGTAGAAGAATTTGTCAGTCATTTCAAAAGTTTGGTTTTATCTTTTAAAACAAATATGAAACAAAAAGATAAATAAATATGAAGCACCTTGTTTAAACAAATAATTCTAATTAAACAACAACAACAATGATGATGATGAAAATGATAATAATAATAATAATCCACAAGACCTGAAGTTTTCTGGGAGGCAGATGGTCGATTACATTGACCCCCAGTGTTTCACTGGTACTTAATTTATCGACTCGAAAGGATGAAAGCCAAAATTGACCTCAGTGGAATTTGAACTCAGAATGAAAAGACGGATGAAATGTCACTAAGCATGTTGCCTGGTGTGCTAATGATTCTGCAGTCTTGCTATCTTGATGATGATGATGATGATGATGATGATGATGATGATGATGATAATCCTTTCTTCTGTAGGCACAAGGCCTGAAATTTGTGGGGAGGGGGCAAGTCCATCACATTGACCACAGTACTTGACTGGTACTTAATTTATAGACCTCAAAAGGATGAAAGGCAAAGTCGATTTTGGCAGAATTTGAACTCAGACTGCATTTATATATATTTAGAAATTCAAGTTGTAATAAGAAAAACACAATTGTATACAAATTAACATTTATGAATGAATCAAAGAGCTATTATTCTTGTTTATTGAGAATCTCCACACCATTTGTTAGCACTCTTTAATCCCAAGCAAAACAATTCAATTTATTTTGACCTTTGCACTGCATGTCCAAACCCCAATTTGAGCATGTTAAACCAGACCAATGAATAACAACTAATGTCAAAGACTACATGGCTATCAGAAAATGAATATAGTTTAATATAAGGTATTTAGCTGTTATCTGTAATTTCTTCTCAATTTGCTAATGCCAACAGTTCACTAAAAGTTATACTGTGTAATCCTGTAATCTTTATACATAATACACAGACACAGGCACATAGACAGACAGACAGACAAACAGATAGACAGACAGACAGACAGACACACACACACGGAGGCATATACATTTTCATGCAAAGGAAGGACTGGCTAACATAATCTATAAGTAGAACAATATAGAGGAAGTTTCTACAATTCAACATGTAACATTTGTCACTGTTGTGATCCAAATTCTAGGAATGAAGCTTTATGTTCTTGTTAGAAACTAACTTGTTTCTTCTTGAAAGAATTTTGATAAAAAAAAAAAAAAAAAAGATACATATATACACGCATACATCTAAACACGTGTGTGTTTATGTATGTATATATGTATCTAGTACTATAATGTCATGTGGAAAGAGCAATGTATGTCTACTAAATGTGACTTGCAATGTAGAAGCCATCACTTATAATGGAGTGATACCTCCATAGAGGCTTGTGAACAATGCATAGATATAACTGAAGGAGGGTTCATATAAAGATTCTACAACCATACTTCATCTTTTAGACATCATTCAGTGGATTCCAGTAAAATTAGTTGATTACATTCTTCCATTAATCATATCAAATTCATGATTATTGCAAGACCAAAGTTTAATCAGAATGGAATTAAAAAACATTTTTAATTTGCACTGCAGAAAAATGCCTCGTTTTTACAAATCTATATAATTTTTATGATCTTTAGGGTATACCAGATGAAAAATTTTTGAAAGTGTAAACATATTGAGAAGTATCCATTTTGTATAGCTAACTTTCTCCAAACAAATGAACATATGCATATATATGTAAATGCATGTATGTATATGCACCTTATTCTCCATTCCTTTTTTATTTTTTTGCTTTGTCTTCATTTTTACCTCCTTCCCCTTTTTCTGTTCTTTGTGCATTTATTTTTCACAATTCTTTGCTCTTCTATAATTCTTCCTTTGCGTCTGTTAATTCATTTATTCCAATCCATTTTGAAATTTAATTGTACTGTTAAGGGAAAATAACTAATTTCAATCATGTAAGAGTTTTGTTTCCTACACAAAATTTATAATTTTAATTTTAATTTTTTCAATATCACCTTAGAAAAGTTGAGGTGTACAAAAACTGTGACCTGATGAATGTTCCTTGACAAAAACCCAAAGTAATCATGATGGATAATCTGTAGTCCGTATAAATGTATATAAAATATATATTAATATTTTTGTATTGAGTACTATAGTTGTTTCATACTACAGTTAAACCTTATGTTTTATACACACATCCACGCACTGGTATAGCTGTCTAGTTAAGAAGTTTGCTTTGAAGCAGTATTCATTCTCACAGTCTCAGATAGATCAATGCTCAATGAGTGAATGTGGTAGACCGCGAGCAAGGTGGTTTGATAACATCCATAAGCCCTGTGGGTCTCGCTTTGAAATCCAACAGGGTCAATTAGAGACAGTTGCTTTTGACAGAACATGATAGAAGGCGTGCTTGAGGATTTTACTGTCACGACCCTCTCAAGAATAAGTGAGCGAAGATGAGATGAAATGAGATCTAGTCATGCAATCGACAGTTTTCCCCATCTCTCAAAATTTGCAATACGGTGTGTCTATGGAAGAAATCAATAATTTCTCATTAAAAAAAAAAAAGAAGTTTTTTATATGACTAATAAAGATACTCTAACAGTAGGTTGACAGCTGTTTTTCCATATTACATCATATCCAGAACTGACAGAAAACTGAAAATTTAAAAAGAAAGAGACGACAAAGTAATAAAGATGCTTATAATAGCAGGCTGACATATTTTTCCCCATGGCTAAATTACTTTACTATACTAATAACGTAACTATCCTTATGAAGAGACAGTTAATTTGTCTGACTGAATCCTCATTGGCTGAAAGTAATAAATTTAAAGTAGTCTCCCTTGACTACTAAAACTTCCGCCTTCGTAATTCTATTAAATAAACAGAAAAGTTGGCCTCGTTCATGTTTGCTTTCTAATATCTCTCGATTTCAATGCATTCTTTATATATGCTGGGATAAAAGGAAACAAACTAACAATGGTTGTCAAGAGATGATGGGGAGAAGGACAAACACAGACACAATGAGATACATATACATGCATACGACAGACTTTCATACAATTTCCATCAACCAAATTCACTCACAAGGCATTGGTCAGCCTGGGGCTATAGTAGAAGATACTTGCCTAAGGTGCTACGCAATGGGAGTGAACTAAAAATCATGCGTTTGCAAAGTACGCTTCTTACCCACACATGATTGCTTGCACTTGCAAATAATTTATTATAACAAGGGCAAAAAAGTTAAAAAATTAAAAAAAAAGAAGCAAATTTCAACCCTTATTTTTCTTTTTTATATCTTCAAAATGTATAATTTGTCAATTTGCATCATGGTAAATCAAGCCCACACAATTAAAACACCTGTGGTGCTCCAAGCATGTACTTAAATTGTTTGATGGTTAATCTGAGCCTACTTGGAATCCCAAATAGATAAGCATTGGAATAATTGGTTGTGCTAGGAGCATTCTACTTTTCAATAATTGCTAGAATCATTAGGAGAAATTTCTTGTTAGATTTAGCAGAGCTGGATAAGTTCCACTAAAAGCTATCTCGTTGGGACAGTGTGACCAATGCTGTACCTCCTTCTAATTACTATTTTCATCTTTTATTGTGCATTATTATATCCAGGTCACTTATCTGTTGAGTGTTTGAAAAAATTCTTTTGTTTGAATGATTATAGTACCACCAACAAAACATCACATTTGACGGTAAAAAGATTGATTTTCTAATAAATAATACATAAATAAAAATTGGCGTCCGCTAAATCAGAAAGATCCTCTCCGAATGTTTCACTTTAAGATTTTAGAAAGCGGGGAAGTTTTTCCAGAAATAATATCGTTTAGCTGTTGTTTCTAGCACGTCGGGTTTTCTGGTGGTGGTCTGATATTTTTGACGTCTGCTATTTCAGTAGAATTCTGTGCATGCGTGAAACATTCTTAAATTGCTCATACAGTTCGATTCCAGGCAGTGACCGGGATAATAATAACAACATCGAAAAATTCCTTAGGAATGAGAACCCAGGTTCGAAATTTCCCCAAGACACCTGAAGAAGACTTTTTTCTCCTGTGATTTATCGGCCACGGTGTTAATGTCTCATTTAAAATTCGTTTATTCTTTTGGAAAACACGTTATTTTTTGAACAAGTAAATAATAAACGATGTAGAACATCTGAAGCCATTAAATAAAAAGCTTTGTACCGCAATGTGTTCGCTCGAACTGCTAGAAATATCAACCAAATCTTCCTCAAATCCCATTCTGACTAAATAATACCGGAAAGGATACTTTAAATTGAATCAGATAAGCGAGCAGTGAAAAGATCCAGAACTTACCCGTTAGAAGAGATTCATACAAGTAAATACGTCGTTAACAGTACTTTGGGAAAATTACATTCTATTTATAGCAGTTTGACAGTTATTAGTCAAGTTCTCATGACAAAAATCGTATACGTCGTGAATGACAAAAGAATTTTCGTTATATCATCTGGGAGTAAATTTATCAGGCATAAAGTGAACTTTTAGTGCTTCTTATCCGAGCTGGAGCATTTGAGAAATCTGGTGAACGGAAATAGTCACATGAAAAACAAGTAATGAGCGGACGTCGGAGATAGGTAGCACCAAATTGGAATTTCTCTGTTTTGATGGAGATTTTTCAGATTTTTGTTCACTGTGCCCTTGGAAATGATCTGGGGCACCTTTTTAACAAAAAAAAAATTCTTATTTTCGAAAATGGTTTCTTTCCCCTCCCCTATCTTCTCGGTAAAAAAAAAAAAAACTGAATATTTTTAGACGAAAAGCGACGGTGGGGGTACACAGGCACACACACACACACACACACACACATACGACGGGCTTCTTTCAGTTTCCGTCTACCAAATCCATTCAGAAGAATTTGGTCGGCCCGAGGTTATAGTAGAAGACACTTGCCCAAGGTGCCACGCAGTGGGACTGAACCTGAAACCATGTATGTATATGTTTATCATATATATTGTGGTGCGATGGAAGAAGAAGACAACAAGAAGCAAAAGGACAGAATGAAGCGTTGGACCTTACCTTGCCGACCGCAGCGGGGTACACGATCGCTCCTAATCAGAACACGTCTTTCTCGTAACGTCGCTGTTTTCTCACTGGCCCCACGTGCTAGCCTTCGACCGCGTGTCGCCGACTTCCGATCTGACCCTTCCGGTTTGGCCCTTCTGGTCTGGCTTCACCTCTGTTTGCCTCACCCCTCTCCACCTCAACACATAGCTCGTCACAGCCCATAACACCACACGCCCCCCCCCCGATCTATAGATCATTCAACCGGCTCTCCCACTCACTCCTCGCTCCCGAACTACCTTAATTGGTTTCATAATCAGCCAACCAGGGAGGAGGGTACCGCTCCCTCTGTGGTCGCTGTGCGACCCCGGGACTGGCCTGAGTTCCTGGCGCGCTGCCTTCATCATCTTGCCTACTGCTGCTGTCTTCATCATCCTGCCCACTGCAGCTGGTTCTATCCTCTGAAGCACTGACAATCTTCCGCACATCCAAAACATGGACTGAGACGTTGTTCTTCGAATTGATGGAGGTTATAGTTCCTTTCCCCCATTGTAATGTGCACCGTGCATTTGGGGGTTTTACCCAAACTTCTTCCCCGATCTGCACAAAGGCGTGCTCTTCTTCTCCCCGGAGTAGCATTGATGCAATACACGGGTGCCTCCACTCGTACCTGAATATTGCCCTGTGTGACACCGACTCCTCAGCCTGTCCTGACCTGGGCGACATATTGTACCAAAATACGGCCTCGATTGGCGAAATGCGACCCCTCTCTGCCATGGTCTTGATGGTACGATGATGCCTTTCCACCACTCCATTTCCACTTGGCCGGTATGCCGCCCTGAAGAAGCGGCTGACCTGCCACCTGTCAAGCATTTCTTTCAGCGCCTCCGAGCGAAATGCAGTGCCATTATCCAGCAGCAGCTCATCCACGGGGCCTCGTTCCAGGAATATCCCATTTAACACTCCTGCGATTTACTCTGCAGTCCCCGTCTTCATCTCCCTCCATATGGCCATCCGCCCCGGTCCGCAGTCAACCATTGAGAGGTACGTCCCCTGCCGGTAGTGTGTTACGTCCACTGCCAGTCGTTTCCAGTTGTGGGCCACTGGAATACTTCCCGCCTCATGTACGCCCGGAGCAGGGTCAATAAACTGGCACCTGTCACAGCTGCTAACCACTCTCTGCACGCTCCGCCTCGTTACCTCGGAGTCAACTTTCCTGGCGAGGAACAACGTCCTGTCCACTCCCATGTGATGCATGGTATGTAGTCTCCTCAACTCCAAGTCACTCAGACAGCATACTGCAGCCACAGCCCGCTCCGCATCCTCTGGCACTTGCAACCAAGCTCGCTTTACCCTGGTTAGGACGTCTGTCCTGTTCTTTTCGGAAGGCACAAAGATTACGCTCAGCTCCAGATCGAACTCAGCGGTTAGCTCCCGCAATATTCCCAATCGGCGCTTTACCAGCATCTCCGCAGCCCCTTTGGTTCGCACCCTCCGCTCATCGGTGAGGACTGTCGTCACCCAACCAAGCACAGTGGCCGAATCGGTTCTAATCTCGATGGTACACAGCCCCCACTTCAAGGCCAGGTTCACCCCCTTCAGCACGGCATCCAACTCCGCCACGTTGATATGGTTGCAGTCATCCATCTGCCAGGCTGCATCTTCCACCACGGTGCCTCCCATTTCCAAGACGACCCCTATTGCGATGCTACTGGCGTCACACCAAACGATCCCACTCGTTGATTTGGGAACATACCAACTGCCCCTCACTGGATCCTCTGCTCTCACTCTGACCAAGACTTCCTGCATCATGTCGGTCGTTTTCTCCCCAACTCTGTCATTCCACTTTGCTCCTTCGGCTCGTCTCTTGATGAAGCTACATGCTGTCCGAAGCCATCCTGCAACCGGGTAATGTCCCACCAGCTTCCCGCACACTGAGAACAGTTCCCGCCTACTCACGCTGGTGCCCAGTTCAGGGATCTCGTTTCCTCTCCGGAACACCAGCTCGCCCGATCTGTCTTTTTGTAGCTTCAGCCCCAGCGCAGCTCCCCCCACCAACGACTCAGGCGGCTTCGCAATCAGCCCGAACCTCTCCAGGTGTCTCACTACCTCGGTGGCTGGCACTACAGTCTCGTCAACCAAAATGTCGTCGATGTAGGAACTGGTGGCCTTCCTTATCCTCCTCTTTCCCTAGGACGAATTTGAGCACCATCGCCATAATTTTCGGAGCGGAATTCAGCCCGAAACCCAGCCTGGTTAAATAGTACGTCCGGTCCTTGTACCGCACCAGCTGGTATCGCCACAGCTTGTCACTCACACGGAGCTGCAAATATGCCGACTTCAAGTCGACGATCGTCGCTGCCCCGGTCGACTGTCTCCACACACGTAACGTCTCACCGCAAACGTCCGTTGCCTCGCCTCCCGTGTGGCACGATATATGGTCGTTTAGCTCCCTAAAGTCCAGCACCGGTCTGACTTTTCCTTTCGTCGGCTGCACCACCGCCATCAGGGGCAGCACTCCACTCACCACCTCCTCTTTCCACGGGACAAGGACTCCTTCCTTGATCCATCTCTCTACCTCCTCGTCGAACTCGACGCCGGCGTGACCTTTCAACGTATGCTGGTAGCAGCTCACCCTGTTCTTTAGCAGTGGGGGCTCGTCCTTCCATCGCCACTCTATCGTCCACCTCCGACCATCAAACGCCGCCTGAAAATCTGTCTTCGATGGTGTAAGCGGCGCTGTCCTCGACGGGGCTCTGCTCTCCCTGGCGGTCACGACTCACGGCGCACGATGCCCCCACGCTTCCGAACGTGACCTCATCTCCTGCAATCCTAACGCCACCAAGACGGTTGATGGCGTCCATCCCCAACACCACGTCAATCTCATCCACCAAGCGGCCAACTACAATTGCTTGCAGCGTTAGCTTTGCTCCCTGCACCTCAATCTGCACGTCAGTAATGCCTTCACAGCGTACCTCTCTTCCGTCGACTGCCCTCACACTGCTTTCTCCACTCCACGTCTCTACCACTCCCGGAGTCATCAGGGTCGTTGTACAACCCGTGTCCACAAGGGCACGCGACATCTTCCCATCCACTAGCACATCAACAACAGGTAGAAAAATTTGCGCCGTTAATGATCTGAAAAGGAGACCGCTGGCGCAGTAGACTCCCTTAGACCGTTTCCCTGCAGACATTCGGTGGCTATATGCCCCGTTTCACGACAACGGCTTAGGTAACTTACAGTCTCGGACCATGTGCGGGCCCTGACACCGGAAACACTGACCTTTGAACGGACGCGCACGTTCCTTGTTCGACCCCTCTCCGCCACTCCTTGGCCGGCCACCTTTTGCTGTCGTTGCTGCTACCAGCGGTGACGACCTACGACAGGAAACTAACATACGAGCTCTCGATATTATATCCGCCATGGGCATGATACTCACGTCCGGCAGTTTCTGCAATTCGACCGATAGGTGGTCAGGAAACCCAGTCACAAACGCCAACTTTACCGTTTGATCCAGCGATTCTCCCTCGTACCCCGCCAGTCTAGCCAACCTCCTAAGTTCGTTGGCAAACACGTCAACCTGTTCGCCGGTCCACCTCGCTCTCCCCAGGCGAGCGTACGCCTCGAACATCCCTTCTGCGAAGGCCTCCATCAAGCGGATTTCTATCTTCTCCGCGCTAACTTGGTCCCTCTCTTCCATCTCTAAAAATAGCGCCAACGCCGGACCATCTAAGTAGAGCGGTAGAAAACTTGCCAAGTCGCATATTCCCTGGAGCTTCGCGGCTAGCTTCATCTTCTTTAGCTATGCGACTACGTCCGTGTCGCCGCAAAACGGCTTAATTATGTCACTAGCAATCCTGACTACACTCATAATTTTTTTTTTTTTTCTTATGGGCCGAAATAGCTTGTGGTGCGATGGAGGAAGAAGACAACAAGAAGCAAAAGGACAGAATGAAGCGTTGGACCTTACCTTGCCGACCGCAGCGGGGTACACGATCGCACCTAATCAGAACACGTCTTTCTCGTAAAGTCGCTGTTTTCTCACTGGCCCCACGTGCTAGCCTTCGACCGCGTGTCGCCGACTTCCGATCTGACCCTTCCGGTTTGGCCCTTCTGGTCTGGCTTCACCTCTGTTTGCCTCACCCCTCTCCACCTCAACACATAGCTCGTCACAGCCCATAACACCACATATATAAATACACCCATGCAAATATACATACACAAACCTACATTCAGATATCTAGATATATGTATAGCGTTATATAATATAGCAAGTGAATAAAAGAAGACATTTTGTTTCTCTAAATTTCTTTTTTTCTTGAATTCCATATTTTGTGTTTGATTGAAAGAGATGTGGTGGATATTTTCCCCTTCAACAAGCAGAGCCTGACACGACTGCTCTTTCTACTTTTTATTTTGTGTACGTCAAAACTTTGATCGCTCTTGGTCCTACTCCACTTTTATGCCTGGCACCCTTCTCACGCTATACAAATAGTCCACTGAAGTATTTAATTGTATAAACACTTTAGAACATGAACAATGAAGCACTCAAGTCTTTGTGAGAACGAATGGGGAATAATGAGAAAAATTTAGGACAAGCCTATGTGTATTCGTTTTATTCTGTTACTTGTTTCAGTCGCTGGATTGTGGTCACGATAGGGTACTGCCTTGAAAATATTAGTTGATCAAATCACATCCAGTAATTGTTTTTATTTCATTCTGTTTTTTCATCATCATCATCGTTTAACGTCCACATTCCATGCTATCATGGGTTGGACGATTTGACTGGGGACTGGTGGACCAGGTGGCTACACCAGGCTCCAATCTGATCTGGCAGAGTTTCTACAGCTGGATGCCCTTCCTAACGCCAATCACTCCGAAAGTGTAGTGGGTGCTTTTACGTGCCACCGGCACGAAGGCCAGTCAGGCGAAAGTTTGATATTTATTCTATCATTCTCTTGCTGCTGAATTGCTAAGTTATGAGGACATAAACAAACCAACAATGGTTTCAAATGCTGAGAGACCAAATACAACGATTTGTGTATCATAGATACATATATTTCACTTAGCTATTTTTCTTTTAATTGTGCCAATTTACATTGGCTGATAAACATGTTCAAAGAACTACTGTTGTGCTAATGATGACTATCGAGGTAGAAACATGAACCAACAGTTGTCTTTGTTCTAGACAGACAAAATCTTGACTCTTGAGATTATCTCTCCTCATTTGGTGCTGGTTCCAATTTCCACCAAACAGTTCTATCTTCTCTGGAAGCAGAGATAATATCAATAAATCAATTTATCTTGTAGGGATAAAAGATAAAGATAAACTCACAGGGCCAGTTTCCGTGGCGTATATATTCCCCACCTGGATCGGACACCAGTCCGTTGCAAAATTACTCCTTTTTTCAAGCTGTGTGATAAGAGCAACGTGAAATGAAATATTTTCCTCAAGAAAACACAACGCACAGTCTGGTTCAGGAATTGAAACCACAATCTTATGATCATGAGTCCAACACCCCTATCACTAAGCCACGCGCCTCTACAAATTTATTGTGTACATTATATAATATACTCTTATTCGGTTTTGCTGTTCAGATAAATGGAACTGGTCACTTTGAGTTGTTTCTCTTAGCTTATATTTCACACACACACAAGCATGCATGCTCGCATGCAGCATCGATACACATCGTTTTTGTAATTAGTTTGCACGATTCTTGATGTGAACTTGTGTGTTGAAATAGATTTTGTTGTATCTTGGGTGGATCACTATGCTAACAATGAACACACGCATTGGAGTAGAGAAGGCATGTCATTGAAGATGTTGCGAATAATTGATTGATTGACTGAATGACCAGTCAAACGAGTGATTAGTTTGACAATTGACAAATAATAAAGTGAAATAAAGCCAGTGCGTATGGATATTATTGGCATAACGACCCTCCTGAAATACAACTCTCTCTCTCTCTCTCTCTCTCTCTCTCTCTCTCTCTCTAATCCTACATATTAAAACTGAAAATGTCTCTGTGTGTGTGTATCGGTATGTCCTCATTTTGCGCCAAAACGGCTCGACCGATTTTTCTTAAACTTCACAGACACATTGCTTATGTGTCTGGGGAGGTTTTAAGTATAAATTGATTTTGAAAAAATGTTTGGGTAAACAGTGGGAGGAATAACATTTGGGCGCAGTTGAACGGCAGGCGTAAATATTTTAAGCTTCCAAGGGAAATAACCCATTCCATCCTTCGTAAATTATTTGGTAAAAATGAAATTGAGTATACTTACTTCTTAGTATTTGAACTATTTTAGTTATTTTCTCAATTTATCCAGTACAAGGCTTAAACAAGTTAATAGTATTCTCCTAAACTATAGCTCCACTTATTTTGGTTAGTCACTTATCCACGAATATAACAGCATTGAAGCCTCGACTTCTTACACGGCATGTGCCTCTCCTCCGGCTCTGCATTGCCGCCGCAACTTCTTGTTACAACACCTCAACTACTGTGTACCTTGACTATGAACTGGTATTTTACCATCCTTGTGTCTGGACATTCTTCTAAATTCATTATAGACTCTTTTCTATGCTCTGTATTTCTCGCACACGCATACATCCATGTTTGTATACACATATACTTGGTTTACAGGGCAGCCTGTCTATTATTATGTTTATATGTTGCACTCACACACACAGACATACACAAGTTGACATATCAATAAAATCTTCTCTTAAGCCTTCTACCAGTTGTGTCTCTCTTTTCCTTCTGACATTTATACAGCATTTATCTTCTTTTCATATTTTTATTTGTATCGACCGTGCGATGTACTAAAGGAGCCATTCCTTGTCACCTCTCCTGGTCGCACGGTCGTTACATATGTGAATGGAAGATGTTAGGGAGATTAGTAGACCATAGAAACAGATCAAACAGCTAAAGATATGAGCAACAAAGGGAAGAAAAGATACAATGGATGTCAAAGACACAGTATTGATGACATGCAGTAGTGTTGGGTGTCATGTACAAATATTTTGCCTTTTAGTGGAATGAGTGTAGACTGTTCTAACAACAGAGGGAGGGGAAAGAAAATGTAAGTGTGGTTTATGGTTGGGTAGCAACAAGTCTGATATGGGCTTGTAAGCAAGGAAAGGTCAGAGTGTCAGCTGTAGATAATAAATAAACAGGGTGACTGAAATTGTTGACGGTGAAATCTGTGAAATCGTTTCGCTCTGAGGCAAATATTATACGACCTATTTTTCCAACAATGAGTTGCTTGAGGTGTGCTTTACCATCAAGCTTGATGTACTATAAAAAAAAGTTCAAGGTAATTTTTTAGTTAGGCATACTATTCAGTGAGTACTGTGAGTCACAGTTTGTCCATTACTGCTCTTCTGTTATCTCTACATGAGCAGACATACGCTCAAATGTGTCTCCATCGTGGCTGTCCTGTCTTTGCATATCAGGAACTAAGATGAATAGGGTGTGATTAAGAGATTTAGTTTGAGATTCGGTTGCTATTTTTAGCAGGTTAGACCACTGTGTAGTGTCACTTTAGTATTCGATCTCAGTGTATGTTTTCACCAGATTACTCCCTTCTCCTCTAACCTACTTAACTTTGCCATACTTGGTTATTTTCCTTCATTATTACATTCTATCGCTTCTTGGTTTTCCTTCATTAAGCTTATATACTGTAAAACTCCAAGATTAGAGTCAGCTAGTAGGCACAGGCGTGACTGTGTGCTAAGAAGTTTGCTTCCTAATTATATGGTTCCGGGTTCAGTCCCACTGCATGGTACCTTGGGTAGGTATCTTCTACTATTGCTCTGGACCGACCAAAGCCTTGTAAGTGGATTTGGTAGACAGAAATTGAAAGAAGTCCGTTCGGCTGTCCATTCATCCGTCCATCTGTCCGTCCGTCCGTCCGTCCGTCCGTCCATCTGTCCATCCATCCATCCGTCCATCCATGTGTACGTGTGTCTGCCCCCGTCCCACTTGCCAACCATTGTTGGTGTGTTTATGCCTTCGTAACACTAGCGGTTCGCGAAAAGAGGCCGATTGAATAAGTACCAAGCTTTACAAATATATATATATATATATATATATATATATATATATATATATATATATATATATATATATATATATATATATATATATAAAAACAAATAGTAAATGAGTATATGCATATATACGTACAGGTATGTGCGTACCGACATCCACCTGTATGTATAGGTGCATATCTGGGTACAGGACATTGCAAACAAAACGTAGACGGGAAAACACACAAGCCACATAGAGAACATTCTACTTCATCAGCTACCTCCGTTTTAACACCGGCGTTTCGAAGAGCTAGGCAGGACGCATCGTTAAAACGGCTCTTCCCATGGACCGCAAATTAAATTTGTATACACAAATTAAATCTTGTCATAGAGGAATGTAGTGGCGGACAAAAAACAAGACAGGAAAACAAACAGAAAAGGCTTTACGGCCAGACGAGAAAAATTATTTGTGTATGAACGCTGTGAGGCACGAACTTGAAAGGGACGAAGTAGTTACGCGTGTTTGCTCGGCGATAGCCAAGGAAGAAAAGGATTATTGACCGGAAGCATGTGACCATGCCGGTGTAAGGGGAAGAGAGAGAGTATATATATATATATATATAAGTACTGGGGTCAATTCGTTCAACTAAAATTCTTTAATGCCGTGCCTCAGCATGGTTGCTATCTAATGACTGAAACAAGTAAAAGATATTAGATAATCAAGTGTATTAGTTTCTCTCCAGCTACTTTTATTAAGAAAGAAAAAAGCGTAATTAAGTTTTACTCTTCTAAAATTATTATTATTTTTTTAAAAATTCAATATCAATATATTAAATATAAAATAAAATATTCCTTTCTGCTATAGGCACAATGCCTGGAATTTTAAGGGATGGAGATAATCGATTACATTGACCCCGAAAGGCAAAGTTGACCTGGGTTCTCATTCCATTAGTATTTTTTTTTTGATGTTATAATAATAATAACAATAATAATAATAATAATAATAATAATAATAATAATAATAATAATGATAATAATAATAATGATAATAATAATAATAATAACATAAAAAAATACCTTTGGAATGAGAACGGATCTTGTTCAAAACGGGGACACCAGTATTTTCTTAAATAACTGGTGCCCCCGTTTTGAACAAGATCCCATATATATGTGCGTGTACACACACACACACATACACGCACACACACACACACACACACACACACACACACACACACACACTCGACATAAATATACTCATATGTGATGACAACTCACGTTGCCACTCCTACTCTTCTATAATTGACAGCATTGAGATTTTCTTCTGTCGTTGACGTCATTGTAAATAATGAATGAAACAATTGTTGGGCCGAGGGAGCGCCTTCGTTGGTAGCTTTTAACCGCCGCTGCCGCCGCCTCCATAGTCGACTTTGCAGCATTTTCATCCGACTTTACGTCCTGAATTGAAATTCTGTCGAAGTTGGCGAAATTTGAGCTTCAGAGAAAAAGATAAGCTAGCATCGTCATTTATCCTTCAAAGACGTCGATTAGATGGTGCAGGAAAGGATGCAGGATGTGTGGGACACTGGTAGAATGTGTCATATAAAACATCTTTTACTCTTAGTCTTCTTAACAAAAAAAAAAAAAAGGAATTCGCAAGTTATTCCATGTTAAAGTTGTCGTATTTCTGTAATTTCAACCAATCACTGAAGTCTATTCAGCTGAATAGAGTTACTGCTGGGCGGTCATAAAAATGTATTCCCTGTGACATATTTCATCCGGTTTAATCGTAATTTATACGTATATATTGTTTATATAATAAATTACGTTGTGCATATCTATGTGTGTAACAATTTTAGAGTTCGGATTCTAGAGTTAGGGTTAGTTTTAGGGTTAACAGTCTAGTTAGGGTTAGGGGATTAATACGATATACACCGTTACAGCGCTAACTGTTTTCAACTGAATAGACGTCAGTGATTAGTAGAAATTATCGAAATAAGACAATTTTTACATGAAATAAATTCGAATACAAAAATATTTTTCTATTCTATAACACAAAATAAATAAGTATACGAAGTTTGAAAGTCTTTCGGTACCAAAAACACTACATAAAACATAAATGAAAACTGCTGCCCTCGTTTTGAACAAGATCCGACGTTGTTGGTGGTGTTGATGTTGGTGGTGTTGATAGTGCTGTTGGTAATGGGGATGGAGCTGGTGGTGGTGTTCGTGGCGAGGTGGTGGCGATACCATTAGTGATGTTAGCGATGGTGATGTTGTTGATAGTATGATTGCGTTGATGGTGGTGGTATTATTGGGTTTTGCAGTGCTTTAGTAACCGATGAGGGATCTATTCCATCTCAATCACAGATTTTTTAATGAATCTTTTTTTTAACTAAACAGTTTGAAACTTCGAATACTGGTAGAATTTCTCACGTAGAACACGGTTTACTCTGAACGTTTTTGACAGAGTAAACCGTGTTCTACGTGAGAAATTCTACCAGTATTCGAAGTTTCAAACTGTTTAGTTAAAAAAAAAAATAATTAAAAATTCTGTGATTGAGATGGAATAGATACCTGGAGTCCTGAAGATTTTTCTTCTCCTGTAGAGGAGTCTTGGTTATTGTGATGCAGTTTTAGCAGTGGGATACGGAAAAGAGGGAGGAACATCGACTGGCTATAACGCAAAGGGTCATGGAGAGATACATGCTAAGAATATCACTCCGTGAATATAACCGAAATGAAGTATTTCGAAAACGGTGCTGAGTGAAACGACGCGATCGCAGAACACTGAAACAGAAGCTCCGCTAGGCCGGGACATTTCGCAAGGTTCACAGACAACAGATGGATTCACGTTGTTGCTGAGCGGTATCCATGTGATCAGAAAAGGTGACGACGATGGGAAGATGACTTAGTTAAACGATTTAGGCCAAGGTGGAAAAGAATGGCGCGATCAAGAATGAATTGGATGTGCACTGTGACCAACAACGTATAACAATGTACAATAGTCCGGTCGATACAGTCACTACACCCCACATACACACACAGGCACACACACGCGTATACACACGCACACACACACACACACACACACACACACACACACACACACACACACACACACACACACACATATATATATAAACAAATAGTAAATGAGTATATGCATATATACGTACAGGTATGTGCATACCGACATCTACCTGTATGTATAGGTGCATATCTGGGTACAGGACATTGCAAACAAAACAGAGACGAGAAAACACACAAGCCACATAGAGAACATTCTACTTCATCAGCTACCCCCGTTTTAACACCGGCGTTTCGAAGGGCAGGACGCATCGTTAAAACGGCTCTTCCCATGGACCGCAAATTAAATTTGTATACACAAATTAAATCTTATATATATATATATATATATATATATATATATATATATATATATATATCGGTCGCACATACATAGTGTACGTGTTTTGTTTATACGCCAAATTTGGCGGGAGATTGTATGTATGTATGTGTGTGTGTGCGTGCGTGTGTGTGTGTGTATGTGTGTGTGTGTGTGTGTGTGTGTGTGTGGGTGTGTGTTTATGTGTATGTATCTATGGGATGGTGAAATTCGAATCAAATACAGCTCACAGACGTTCAACCACTTGACCGAAGCAAACCTTCAAATTTTTCCAATTTCAGACACTGTTCTTACCAGCAACATCAACAATACACACACACACACACACACACACACACACACACACGCACGCACGCACACACACACACACACACACACACACACACACACACACACACACACACACACACACACACACACACACATATATGGGAGAATTTACGAAAAAAACAACAGACGAAGACAGGTGGTGTAAACAACAAATGGATGTATTAGTTTAACGCTCTGGAATACAGAAAGTCTTTGACGTTTCAAGCTACGCTCTTCAACTAAAAGGAACACAGAAAGAAACAAGGAGAGAAACAAAGAGAAAAAAATATAAATGTAGTGGTCAGCGATCTATCATATATATATATATATATATATATATACATATGTTCATTTATTCTTTTATTCATTTACTTGTTTCAGTCATTTGACTGTGGCCATGCTGGAGCACCACCTTTAATCAAGCAAATCGAACCCAGGACTTATTCTTCGTAAGCCTAGTACTTATGCTATCGGTCTTTTTTTTTTTTTTTTACCGAACCGCTAATTTACGGGGACGTGAACACACCAGCACCGGTTGTCAAGCGATGTATGGCGACAAACACAGACACAGACACAGAAACAGACAGACAGACACACACACACACATGCAGGCACACACGCGCGCGCACGTACCCACGCATGCACACAAACACATATGTATGTGTGTGTGTGTGTACGTGTTTTGTTTGTACGCTAAATTTGGTGCGGGACAGCATCCAGGATATGCTCCCAATACAACGCCGATCGTTAAAGAACACTTAAATATCAAAGAGTAGGTGAGACAACTTGTCTCAGAATAAACAAGTGGTAGATATCGACATTTCGCCATTATTGTGGTTTATCAATACCATTTACTCGGATCATCTCGAACGGAATGAATCGCTGGTCTGTGACTCACATCCAGATAGAGTGAAGTCGGAATCTACCATTCTCGGCGATTCCGAGGTGAGTTGTCTCCGACTACTCTGTGACGTTCAGCTGTTTTTAACCACTCGGCGTCGTGTAGGGCGCGTTCCCTGGATACTATCCTGAAGCAATTTATTGCAACTCATAACGTAACAGTTCAGCAAAAGAGACCAATTGAATAAGTACCGGGCTTAAAAATAAATAAGACCTGGGTTCAACTTGTTCGATTAAAACCCTTCAAGGCAGTGCTCAAGTATGGCCGCAGTCAAGTGACTGAAACAAGTAAAAGATAAAAGATATATAAATACGAGGAGAGTCAAAAATTATACGCACGCTTGTTTTTTCGATGTATTTACACAAAAGTAGAGGATAAACAGGTACATTATTTTCCTGTATAGTCACCTTCCTTTTTGATGACCTTGGTTCAGCGATTTACAAACTTGCGTATTTTCCCCAAGAAGATTTTCGGTTAGTCGTGCAACCATTTATGCACCGCTTCCTTCACATTTTCATCCGTAGGCAATCGACCACCACATAAACCATCTTTGAGCAGTCCAAATATATGATAGTTGGAAGGGATGAGATCAGGGCTATAGGCAGGGTGTTCCAGCACTCCAAAACCCAATTGGTGGTAATGGTTTCAACGGTCTGGGCGGCCGTACGTGGGTGTGCATTGTCATGTAATAACCAAACTTTCTTCGAATGTAAGCTTCGGCGTTTGGTGCGAATTACTGGCTAGCAAAGCACTGTATCTTGCACTGTTGATCGGATCACTGCTCGTTGTTCTTCTTTGGTGCACATTGCTAGTGGAGCAGCCAAACTTACACTTACACTGTAAAACCAGAAAGAAAAATGGCGCGATCAGGCTCAAACTTCGATCACGTGACCACAATAATACCAACTATAAGCACGTCTGCGCAGAAGGCAGAGTGACAATAATAAAGATATGTTATGGCGGCCCTTTGGGATCTATTTTAAAACGGGGGCACCAGTATTTTCTTAACGAAACACTAACGAAACACTTTGAAACTTGGGACACTGGTAGAATGTGTCATATAAAACATCTTTTACTCTTAGTCTTCTTAACAAAAAAAAAAAAAGGAATTCGCAAGTTATTCCATGTTAAAGTTGTCGTATTTCTGTAATTTCAACCAATCACTGACGTCTATTCAGCTCAATAGTGTTACTGCTGGGCGGTCATAAAAATGTTATTCCCTGTGACATATTTCATCCGGTTTAATCGTAATTTATACGTATATATTGTTTATATAATAAATTACGCTGTGCGTATCTATGTGTGTAACAATTTTAGAGTTCGGATTCTAGAGTTAGGGTTAGTTTTAGGGTTAGGGTTAGGGTTACGGTTACGGTTAACAGTCTAGTTAGGGTTAGGGTTAGGGGATTAATACGATATACACCGTTACAGCGCTAACTGTTTTCAACTGAATAGACGTCAGTGATTAGTAGAAATTATCGAAATAAGACAATTTTTTACATGAAATAAATTCGAATACAAAAATATTTTTCTATTCTATAACACAAAATAGATAAGTATACGAAGTTTGAAAGTCTTTCGGTACCAAAAACACTACATAAAACATAAATGAAAACTGGTGCCCCCGTTTTAAAATAGATCCGCCCTTTGTGCATTTAATAACTTTTATGGTAAATAAATGCAAAAGGGCGTTACTTCTGCCGCACCCAGTGTGTATGTGTGTTTGTGTGTGTGTGTGTGTGTGTGTGTGTGTGTGTGTGTTTATATGTTTTTATATATATATATATATATATATATATATATATATATATATATATATATATATATATATATATATATATATATATATATATATTTATTTATGTGTTTCAGCCAAGTGGCTGCGGTCATGCTGGTGCACCAAAAGGTTGCTAGATGCAATATAAAACCAAATAGTGACTGAGGGTGCATGGTAGCACTTATATTGCCACAAACATAACACAAGTTTATGTACTGACAGGTTGGATTTAACTTAACTATCAGCGACGGATAAGTTGTATTAATGAACTTCAATTTCGTCGTGGGGTGGTTAACTCACCTGTCAGTACATAGACTTGTGCTATGTTTGTGGTTATAAGGGTCTTTGAGTGTTATTTCTACCAATGTAAGTGCTACCATGCACCCTCAGTTACTATTAGTGATAATTGTGTGTACGTGTGTGTATGTGTGTGTGTGTGTGTGTGTGTGTGTGTGTGTGCATGCACGCGTGTGCGCATATATATATATATTACAAATATATTACAAAATTGTGCAATAAACAAAAAACAAAGACAGACACAGGAACAACAAGCAAGGTATATTAGTTTGACACTCAGGAAAAGTGGAAGAGACTTTGAGGTTTCGAGGCTCAATTTTTCTCCGAAAAGGGACCATAAAAGAGAACAGATGGAAGGAAGAAAAATAAAAGCCGGACAGAGAAAACAGTATGTCGATGAACGGTTGCACATGTCGAATTGGTTGGAGGCAAGGATGGCAAAATAACTGGCTAAAGTTGTGTACGCGAGCATGTATGTGTAAGAGGATAATGTGTGCGTGTGTATATGTGTGTTTGGGCGAACACATGTGCATGTGTGTGGGCGAGCATGACGGGCAAAACTGACCTTGTAGGAATTTGAACCCTGAACGTAAAGAGCCAGAAAATAATATTCTGCCAATAATTGTTCTCACGTTGGCATTTGGCCAGAAATTTGGAGGAATGGTTAGTCGTTTAAATTGACCTCACTGTTTGGACCGGTACTTTATTTGATCGGTCCCGCAGAAATGAAGTACAAAAAGCCGGAAAAAATACCGCGAGATATTTCCTTGAATGCTCGAACTATTCCTCCGAGTCACTTCCCCAATATTCTGCTAATAATGGTATCTGATATAGGAACTAGACCAGTAGCTTTGACGGGAGGGCTATAGTCAAAGTCGTCGATCTCTGTATGTGAATGGTACTTTATGGTATTGATTCTGAGAGGATAAACGACGAAGTTTAATCTCAGTGGAATTTAAACTCGGAATATTAAAGCGTCGGACCAAATTACAGCAAATTATAAAGATCAAGAATCGGCTAGCTTGTTATGTAAGGGAGATAACTAAGATACTTTTTTGTTTTGACTAACGTTTATTTCCCTTACATTATTTCAGAATGTATATTTGACGTTCGTTTCTAGCATCATTTTTTAAAACTTAATAAATTTTATATTACACCAAAGTCAGTGAGCATTCCAGCAGAATCATAGTGGTCAGAATAACATTCAGAGTAAAACATACTGGTGAAGAATTAGGAACCTTCTTAATCAGTATGTTACAACTTTGTTCTCCTTCAAGAAAAAGTAAAAAATAAAACAGCAGGTTTGAAATGATTTATTGTGTCCACTGGACAATGAATCTACAAATGATTATATTGAAGATCATGAAGGCGAGATGGTTCAAACATTTGGCGATGAACATATCCAAAGAATCATGTTATTGGATGCATAAAGAGAAGAATCAACGATTAATAGTCGTCGTATATATATCAGGCGAAACAGGTAAAGCATCTTTGCTCAATATGTTGTCTGTGTGTGTAAACAAGTGCATACATACGTACATATATACACACACACACTTACACACACACACATGTGCGCGAGCACACTCTCTCTACCCACCACACGTATGTACGTATGTAATTTATATATATATATATATATATATATAGCCTGGGCCGACCTATATATATATATATATATATATATATATATATATATATATATATATATATATATATATATATATATATATATATATATATATATTTATATATATATATATATATATATATAGCCTCGGGCCGACCTAAGCCATGTGAGTGAATTTAGTAGACAGATATTGAAAGAAGTCAGTTGTATATATATATATATATATATACATATATATATATATATATATATATATATATATATATATACATATACATATATATATATATATATATATATATATATATATATATATATATATATATATATATATATATATATATATATATATATATATATATATACATATATATATATATATATATATATATATATATACATATATATATATATAAATATATATATATATATACGTATACATATATATATATATACATACATACATACATATATATATATATATATATATATATATATATATATATATATATATATATATATATATATATATATGTATGTATATATATATATATATGTATACATATATATACATATAAATCCCTCCCAAAACGAAGAAAAAACAACAACGTGAGGACATGGTACATGCAAAGTATTAGCAGACGCTCAGGGAAGGAAAGAAAGTGTGTGTGTGTGTGTGTGTGTGTGTGTGTGTGTGTGCTTTTCTCTGTGTTTGCCTCCCACCACTTCTGACAACTGGTGTTGGAGTGTTTATGTACCCGAAACTTACCGGTTTGGCAAAGTGTCCGATAAAATAACTACCAGGCTTAAAAAAAAGAGACATATGTACTGGGTTCGATAACTCGATTAAAATTCCTCAGGGCGGTGCTTTAGCATGACCTTACCCTAACAACTGAAAAAAGTTAAAGATTATATATATATATATATATATATATATATATATATATCTATATATATATATATATATATATATATATCTGTAATTCTTTTTAGGAAGTGGATGTATGAAACGGTAACTCATAGTATGTAGATATTTGCATGGTATTATTTATATATTTATATGTGCTTTGAGAACCAGTTTCAAAAAAGAAATACTTCACGTTCTCTCCAAAGTTCTTGTGACGTCAACTATATATATATATATGAGGAATATGAAGGGTTTAGTTCACTGGTGATCTAAACGAATAGGTACGCTGAGTAAGTGCTATAATCGGTCATCCGTTAGACTTTAAATTCACCTTACCCTAATTAAATATTTGAAATGACTTGAGATACTCATCCTACCTTGACTTTTGTTGTCCTTTTTCCTCCAATACATACATACATACATACAACATGCGTACTTACATACATGTGTGTGTGTGTGTGTGTGTGTGTGTGCTTGCGAGAGTGCATGGCTTAGTGGTTAGGATGTTGCACTCATGATTTCAATGATCATGATTTCAATTCTTAGGACGGGTACATATATATTTATATATCACCTGAAGAAATGAATCCATAAAAAATGATCTACCTGATGCCCACGGATACTAAGCATTATGCTGCAATCATGCCAGGAATACACACTGTGATCTTAAGAGATATGTCACTTGCGGAAACGCGCGTAGCGATGCATTGAATGTTTATAAATACCAAAGATTTGAGAAATCTTGATCACAGAAACAACAATTACAGCAATACGCGAATGTAGAGATATGTAGAAATATGCAATTGTTGTTCTGATTACCATTAGTGAAATGACGAGTATCAACAAAGGATAAACGTTGTTTATTTTCCATTGTCCTCCTGCAACCCTTTGATACAGATTAACATTTTTATTTTCTTTTTCAGCTTCATTATTATAATGTACTTTCTGAAGTGGGTAGAATAATGAAACAAAAATATTATTCATTTTTAAAATTTAAATTCACATCGTCTAAAATTTCAAACATTTTATAATTCAATCGTAGTTATTTCCCTTGTAATATGTTGTGTATCAGGCATTTGTTTGTTTAATCTATATACATAAAACTGAGTGTGTGTGCGTGTATGTATGTATGTATGTATGTATGTATGTATGTATGTATGTATGTATGTAAGTGTGAGTGCGTGTGTGTGTGTATGTGTGTGTGCATCACACACATTCGAGATCTACCCAACCGATTTCATTCAAATTTTACGCATGTATTACTATAAATACCAGCGACCTGTCAATGGAGATCTTAGTCCACACAGTATCAAGGTATGATATATATATAACACACACACACATATATATATGGAGTGTCATGGGCTCAAAAAATGTTCAACTTCTTCCTTAATGCGAGCCCGGAGCAATTTCTTAGACTGTTTCTGTATTACGTGTCAAAAGTAAAACAATAACATCTCTATTGTAATGTGATATAATAGTTTCACTATATATATATATATATATATATATATATATATATATATATATATATATATATATATATATATATATATATATATATATATATATATATATATATATATATATATATATATATGTATATATATATATATATATATATATATATATATATATATATATATATATATATATATATATATATATATATATATATATATATATATATATATATATATATATATATATATATATATATATATATATATATATATATATATATATATATATATATATATATATATATATATATGTATATACATATATATATATATATATATATATATATATATATATATATATATATATATATATATATTTATATATATATATATGTATATATAAGAATATAAATAAAACATAAAAAACAGAGTTGGAATTCTTTTGAATGAGAGAGAAAGAGATGTATGTATATATATATATATAGATATATATGTGAGTAAAAATAAATACAAAAAAAAGGGTTTTGTACCATCCATTTTTATATTATATATTGTATATTCCATATTCTATATCCCACATTAATTTTATAAGAATATAAATAAAACATAAAAAACAGACAGAGTTTGAATTCTTTTGAATGAGAGAGAAAGAGATGTATGTATATATATATATATATATATATATATATATATATATATATATATATATATATGTGAGTAAAAATAAATACAAAAAAAAAGGGTTTTGTATGATCGTGTATAGAGGAATATATTATTTTATTTAAAAGAATTCCAACTCTGTCTGTTTTTTATGTTTTTTTATTTATATTCTTGTAAAATTTATGTGGGATATAGAATATGGAATATATAATATATAATATAAAAAAAGATGGATGGTACAATGAAATGAAGTATTGAATGTCTTATTGAATATATGGAATATGTCTTATTGAATATATGAAATATTGAGTGTTCAATATAAAGGATTAAATATATAAATATATAAAGGCAGTTTGATGACCACATGTTGCCAGATGGTTACTCAGTGGTATTTGGCGGACTTCTGGGTTTTTAATCTGTTGTCGATGCTTTTTCTATACACTTCCTAAATTCGGTGTTATATCTCTCTTCTATTTCCTGGTAGAGTTCTTTTTATATATTATATATTCCATATTCTATATCCCACATAAATTTTACAAGAATATAAATAAAAAACATAAAAAAACAGACAGAGTTGGAACTCTTTTAAATAAAATAATATATATAGATATATATACATATATATATACACACACATGCACACAGATATATAGATGTTTATGCATATACATAAATATGTATGTATATATATATATACATGTATACATAAATATATTTTACATATAAATAGTTATGCACACATACACACACACTTATGGATGTATTGATGTATATGAATGTATATGTCGTACATTTATAAGCACATGTATACGTTTCTACACTTTGCATGTGTGTGAGTATATATATATTCGTGGCATTCCGTCGGTTATGATGACGAGGGTTCCAGTTGATCCGATCGATGGAATAGACTGCTCATGAAATTAACGTGTAAGTGGCTGAGCACTCCACAGACATGTGTACTCTTAACATAGTTCTCAGAGAGATTCAGCGTGACATAGAGTGTGACAAGGTTGGCCCTTTGAAAATACAGGTACAACAGAAACAGGAAGTAAGAGAAAGTTGTGGTGAAAGAGTACAGCAGGGTTCACCACCATCCCCTGCCGGAGCCTCGTGAAGCTTTAGGTGTTTTCGCTCAATAAACACTCACAATGCCCGGTCTGGGAATCGAAACCGCGATCCCACGAACGACTGCGAGTCCGCTGCCCTAACCGCTGGGACATTGCGCCTACACACACACACACACACACACACACACACACACACACACACACACACACACACATACATACACGCACACACACATGTGTATGTATGTATGTATGTATGTATGTATGTATGCATGTGTATGTGTGTATATGTATGTATATATGTATGTATGCATGTATGTATGTATGTATGTATGTATGTATAAGCATGTGTATTTGTACACAGAAACTTATATAATTTTTTCGAAACTAAAACGTTATGTATAGTTATTCCGAAATGTTTTGCCACTTGTCAGCATTCATTGTGACATGAATTGTTTTCAATAAGTTTGATACTATGATAATGGTATGTTAAAACACAGACAGTTAAAATGAAAATGAAGCTAATTCTCACTGTTTACTAGTGAAAAGGGATATTTTCTCCGTTTATCGTGAAGTATCTGAGGAGGCAGTCGTCTCTGCTTCATTGGTTTTCCAGCAAACAATTCTGAAAAATATGTTCTTGGCAATCCGACGGAAGCGAGTATTTAATAATCCATAGACTATAGGGTTCATTGTACAATTTAAGATCCACATTCGAATGACCACGTGTCTGAAATACTCCGCAAGTACTGGAATGTGTTTACCTTCAATTAGTGGGTAAGTAATTCCGAGTATTAAACCTGGGATAAAGCTGATAGCAAACAATAATGTAATGCATACGAGAATTTTATTGGTTTGTCTGATTTTTGCGTAGGTTCTTGTGTTTTGATTGCGCGCATTCATATTATTAAGGTTAAGATTTACCGCGTAGTTTGTAGGTAAATAATGTTCCTTGGCCACCTTCCAGATGCGATGATATAAAATAAACATTATTGTTAAAATAAGTAAGTCAATTCCGAGAGATAAAAGAAAATAATTTTGGAGCATTTCATACCCATATTTATAAAAGCAAATCAGTTCGACTGAATTGACTGAAAATGGATCGTTCATTCTTTGGAAGAATAAGGCGCCGGGTAAGGCGAATCCGACAGATAAGAAACCAATGGTCACAGTCATTATTTTAGCTTGTCGAACCGAAAGCTGTCTTCTGTTATGGCGGCAGACTTTGTTATATCTCTCCACTGCTATCACAAATAAGGTTATAGATGAGGTAATGCTGCTGTAGAATATAAAGAATTTTTCCAGTTTGCAAAGAATGTTGCTAGGATACATCTTAGAATACCACAATGCGACCATCTCTAGTGGTATTCCGAAAATGCAGCCAATCATATCAAAAACAGCCAAAGAAATTAGGAAAATATGAACTGGTAGTTTCTGGAAACGAAAACCATAAATGTATAAGGCCACAGAATTGCCAACTAGACCAATAGGCAATAAAATAGAGACGAAAATAAACGCTGGTTTCAAAATATTAAAATACTCTCTATTAATATCTTCAATTGTGTTGTTACTGTTATTCATCTTGTTATTTTAATTTGTGTTTTTTGTTTATGAATTTCCAGCTGGAATATATTCACTTTCCACATAAATTTAATATCTGTATCGATAATTCTCCTTCACATTGGATTACAGTTATATTCAGTAACGTAACTTGAATCGAAAGGAAGTACTTCAATGTTTCAAATACAAAATGTTAATATAAAGTTTTATACATTTTATCCTATAGCGTCATCAGGCTCAAATTTTCAGCTACACAGACGAAGAAACATACTTATACTCTCAGGGGCAATATGTATCTGAATTAAAAACAAATAATAAAAGCAAACATATAAAGAAGAGATCATGTGATTAAGAGATAAAATTTGATTAAGCTAGAACAATGAAAATGTGTGAGTGGGAAAATCTTTGATGACATTTTCAAATATTTACAGAATAAAGCTTTTCTAGTAATTCTAAAGTGGTTTCCTAATCATATTTCCCGGTCAAACAAATGCAACACTGCGAGTACTTACGATTTACATCTATGAAGTGCATTCATAAATTCCCCATTGTAATTAACTACTTAAATAGGGTGTAAGTGTTTCCGGCTAACGGCAAGATAATGTTTATTTTGAAAATGCTTAGGCCATCCTTAGTTCAAATTACATATAATTGTGGTAGTGGTAAGGAATACATAACTATTGACCTTATTTGGCATGTAGACGTCTGTATATCTGCGTGGATGATTCTATATTATCAAATAGTGTGTTAATATCAAACTTGCTGTGCATGCATGTATATAAAAAACGATCAAAATCCTCCCCTAGTCATACGTTCATAAGGCCGGTTTCCCGGATTTAGTGGCATACACACAGAGTATTCGGGCTAAATTTGACTGTTTGCATGAAAGGAAAAGAAAACACAATACCCTAGCCAAAATTTAAAATAAAAAAATATCAACTAGATTGAGGCAAGGGGTCTACATTTTACTCAAAATAGCTGTCCTCAGCTTCCACTACGGTCTCAAGATGGCGTATGCGTTCCTCACTGTGCCTGTAGGAAGATTTTCGAATACCTCCTTGATCTTGGCCACCAGCTCTGCCTGGATGTTGCAGGTAGAGCGGTTGGTGTATTTCTAAACCGCGCCCCACATATAGTAAATCATGGGATTACAATTACAATTGGGAGGATTAGGAGGCCAAAAATTGGGGCTGGTGAAGTAGAAATTCTCCGATAACCACTTGCTTCTAGCAGCAACTCTCTTTAGCCAGGGGTTGACTGTAGTCTCCAGCAGCTTCCTATAGCTGCCTGAATTGGGTCTATGGTTCTTGTGCTGCGGTTGTTGGATAAAATCCGGCGTGTGTTCACTAGTGAGGACTAGGCGTTCGGCAGGCATGCCGCCTCATCTGAGGGTTGATGGCCGCTGATGCACGGCTGAGGAGAAGAGACAGCTGCTGCATCTCTACATTGAGAGCGTATTCGAGGCCATTTGTGTCAGCCCGACGCCAGAAAGACGATGGAAACAACCACATCTTCATGCTGTGCTTCTTCTTGCTGGCCAACGCTTCGTTCTCACCGTTGTTGCTGTTTATGTCTCGTCTCACAGCCTTCACAGTGTTCATAGAGCATCGAGCAGCAGTCATGATGTCGGCATTTTGATACCCGGCACGATTCATCATGATACAGGTAAATCTTTTCCAATATTTAGATGGTTTCCGGTCCTCTATGTCAACTAGCTTTTTCCGAAGTACAGCCTTAATCTTTATACCTTCCAATGCTATTGACTGTTCATCAATACATCAAGTTGTCCCTAAAAGAAAGGGACATAAAAATCGTTAAATTTAGCTCGAACAGAGGTATTCCAGAGCAGGATTACTTCTTTTTTTTGCCAGCTGAATGGACTGGAGCAATGTAAAATGAAGTGTTTTGTTCAAGAAATTAACGTGTCACACGGTCCAAGAAACGAAATCACAATCTCACAGTCATGAGTGCAACACTCTAACCACCAAACCACACATGTATATAAAGGTCTATCTCCATAAAAGCAGATAGATAGATAGAAGTTATTTGACCCTGCGAAGAAACATCAATTTCCGATTTTTGTACACACACACACACACACACACACACACGCACACACACACACACACACACACACACACGCACGCACACACACACACACACACACACATATACACATTCACAAACACGCATTCACGTATGCTGCGATTTGACACCGAAGTCATTTGGTCCGCTGGTTATATTTATGAGCAAAAAGGTAATTTAATTGTTAATTTACTGTTTTAATTATAAAATTATCTCTTTCTTGTAACATTACGCCACAGATATTGTTTATATTAACAGAGTCTTCAAGTTTACACAATTTATTAATTATAATCTGCTCATCCCTAATGAGTGGTCTACCATCACAGAACGGGAAAATTGTCATACCATTCAACCTTTTACCGTCCACTCGGTCTAGCCCCGCTGGCTCGAGCTGGAAAGGGAAGCCTGCGATGTCTAGGCGGTGCTTTACGATCATGTTAAAGGCAATATGGCGTGGAAGGCGGCCAGCATTGTGACGGTGGAGGCCGAAATAATCCTCCGCAGCAGCATTCACGAGGCTCACAGATCAGGAGATCAAGCTTCAGGGAAACGCCAATAAGCAGGCAGTCGCTATTAATCTGAGTGCAGTTGCGAGTGACGGCACTGTATTGAGCCTAGCTCCCCTGCGAGGCTCGGAAGCTGAGCGGAAACATGCCAGACAGTGCTGGTCAAGTCGGCGCATTAGCTCGTCTGCAGTTATGTTACACTGGATGGCGTCTCCTTTCTTTTGAGAGGACTGGACGTCCTCAGAGCGGGGGCGGGGGAGGGATGAACGTTAGCGAGGCGCAGGCCGAGCTGACTCCATGTCACGTAGGCCGTTACGCGTTCCCCAATCACACAGATGACTCAGTTGTGTTGTGAAGATCCCTGTTAATGAGGACACAACAAGCGGTCACCGACGAGATAAAAGCCGGCAGGGCTAGTGAGAGCGGAGATCGAAGGCCGAGGCCGTTATATTTGATGAGGAAAGATTGCCTTCTGGCAACTGGTGTCGTTGAACCGAATGTTGCACATCTCTTTGGCGGCCCGTTGGATACAGATATCGTGATCCGTGAGGAGAGACATGTGGTAGCAAGAGGCACTGCGGAGGGTATACAATAGCTTCGGCATGGCGAAGCAGTTCCTTAACAGGAAAAATGCTGGTTGGGCGTCGATCACCTTCCATTTGTCCGTCAGTCTTTCTAGATGGAGGAGCTTAGACCTGAGGATGGAGCGAATGGCTGGCGGGAAGATCGGCGAACCAAGGATAAGGACGCCCTCCTTTGAGGTCACTTATACCTGATGAAGTAGTGAACGTACGTCCAGAATGGAGGCCGCAAAGCCCTCTGCGACATAGTTGGACGAGTTTATCTCGAGGCCGATCCTCGATAGAGCAGGAACCACTGATTGGAGATCGTAGCGGACACTCTCTACTGGACTACCTATCGTCGCATCGTCCAGGTATCAGACGTTGACAGGAGCCATGATTCTCCGAGTAATGCTGTTCATCCCTAGAACGAATAGAAGAGTGCTCAATGTATCACCCTGTTGAACGCCGATCGAAGATGATATGACCTTATCTGCGCCGGGGAGGATGCTCGGAGCCCCGTACAACAAGTAAGCTAGCGAGTAGATAGACAAGGCATGAACTGAGGCAGGTCTGTAGCAAGTGGTCATGGCGTAGACAGTTGAAAGCATTTTCTTATGTCAAGCTTGACAATGAGGTGCTTGGAGTTGCTCGGTGTCGACCCAGAAGGAATCATTGAAAAACTGTCCAGTGACACGAGCAGCCGCTGGATACGCTGACTCCCAGATGTATCGGGTTGAGTTCTTCTCCAAGTTCAGATGCGACAGAACTGCGGATGACTTTGGTCGCGAGTCTTCGAATGACATTTCCCACAGTGATGGGGCGTATGCCAGCGTCCTTCCTGAGAGCGATTAGGTGGTCCATGGCGCTTTAAATGAATCGGTTGACTAGAGCCGTAACTGCACTCAGCAGGTGGCGCTCGGCTTCGACAGTGAGTGGGGGAAGCAAATCATTGAGGTGATCGGGTCGGAGATCGTCGATACCTCCGCTGCTACTGACAGGGAGAGACCTCAGAGCTGAAAGACGACTTCCTCGGAGGCCACGTATGGTGTCTGAATGTCGAGTGGTAGTATGAGTCTGATTTCTGTACGTGGCTCAGAATGTTTGAATCGTAGGGCGGGCAGGACATCTTCGGTAGGGTAGAGGACGGTGTAATCAGAAGCGACTAGACTGACAGCCGCTAAGACATCACCTTCGATGAGTTTGGCGTTTACACGGTCAAGTAGGCACTTTGAGTCGGCGTCAGAGTGGAGGTCTCCGGGTGTGAGAAGGGGCAGAGTGCAGCATGTTCGAATACGCTAGGTATGGGCGCCTGCCCTAAGGACGGGATGTTGGCCCTGACTAGGACTGCTGTCGACAGATCACCTCGATCGGCGGCAGTGTTGAGGAGGTCGAGAGCAAGCAGGGCAAAATAAAATACTTGATTCCAATAGCATAGTCGACCAGATCCTAGGGCTTTCTCAGTTGAGGATACGAGGGTATTAGCCACCAGCACCAGGGCCGTTTTCAGGATTTTAAAAGGGATCTTACGAAGCCTCCCGAGCCGAGCGATGTTCACTAGTGAGGACTAGGCGTTAGGCAGGCATGCCGCCTCATCTGAGGGTTGATGGCCGCTGATGCACGGCTGAGGAGAAGAGACAGCTGCTGCATCTCTACATTGAGAGCGTATTCGAGGCCATTTGTGTCAGCCCGACGCCAGAAAGACGATGGAAACAACCACATCTTCAACAGTTCCATCCTCTCTTGGTGGCGGCGCATATACAGCAGGTAGCTTTCTGTGCGGTTCGGGGTTGGGGTGCATAGTCGGGGACTGGAGCACCATTCGACAACGAGTGCGTTGGCGCCCCCTGAGGTGCGGAGAAATTGATTGGCATCCTGAAAACGAGTGGGAGACGGGTGTTTGTGCGTGTGTGTGTCCGTGTCCCCAAAATATAAGTATGACAATGAATATAAATATAAATATGAATGTTCACAAGAATATGTCCATGAGTATATTTAAAAGAAAGATAAAGGAAGAAAAAGAAAAGGTAAAAAAGGAAAAAGAAAGTTCAGTCAGTTTGGCTTGAGGGTGATGGTCCAAGGATGTACGCACAAGCACAGTGAAACGTTACTTTACGATGTATTCTGGCCGCTGTTAACGTGGACATACGTAGTTTGTTTGGGAGCTTTATGTGTATGCCGCTATTTCTTTAACCACTCTCTTTTTCTCCTTCCCTCTCTTCCCTCACCCGACCAAAAGAAACTAGAACAATATCCATGGCGATGATGAAGATTTTGGGGTTCTGCGAGTTGAAACGACAATATGTGGATAGACGAAAGTAGCCAAATCATTTTCTTTCTTTTCTTACATTTTTCGCTTCCGTCATTCCAGCTCGTCAAACTCTTGAAGCTACTATACTAAAATGTGGGAAAATATTTCTCCCAAATCCTATACTTTGAAGGTTTATACATCAATCAGTCTTTTGAGACACTGGCCAACCAATTTGTTATTGTTATTTTCTTGTTACTTTCGCAAAAATATTTCACTGATGATACTGATGTTTGGTATCTGTCACTGTTACTGGCGTTATTCTTCAACTTTATTTCTCAATATGTTTATGGCCACCAATTTTCAGTTATCCCTGTTGAACATTAGTTGTTATTTCAGTTGATGTACACTACTACAAGTTCCTGGTCGTAGATTGGTGGATTAAAAAAGATATCGGAAAAAATATCGAAACATAAAAATAAGCACATCTAAATAGCAATCTAAAATACCCTCTTCCCTCACAAAATGGTTTTGAATCGTTACATTTGCATACTTCATTTTTATTAAGAAAAGTGGAAGTAGAATTGTAAGAACAAATATCGTTTCATGATTATTTAAAGTTTAAAGTGATCCACAAAATACACAATTCCTTTTCAAACTTATCGTTTTCTGAAGCGTTTATGGTGCTTCTTCGTTTCCAGAGCCCTAGAAAAGTGAAACATAATTTTGAAGAAAAGTAATTTAATGAAAACGACATCCTTAATCTGTAATCTTCGATCTGCTGTTTATCACTTGAATTCTTATTCTATTAACATTTGATCAACTTTGGTTGCAGGCTTACTCGTCAGCCCCAGACGGCTGGATTAAACGAAGTAAGTCTATATGGCTGTTGTCAGTTCCTGTTTTGTTGTTGAGACTGTTTTCTCTTTGCTTTTATTCAGATTGTATTTTTACACATATATCCAGTGTACCACGAAATATTCAACTGTCTCCAAAAGAATTTCCAAAGAAAGACGTGAAAAAATGCTACTGCTTTGGCAAAGACAGCACTTTGCATGAGTTTTCTTTGTTTTGAAAAAAGAAAATTCAGAAGCTAAGGAATAGTTAGTAACAGATGTCTCGTTTGAGAAACTAGCTTCACTCCCAAGTGTATCTGCCAAAAATGAGAAAAACATATCAACTTAAGATATTGAGGATGACGAATCACCGCAAACTTCTGACATGAATAGTGAAGTGCCATCTTATAATCTCGATCGAGCCAGAGAAAAGTATGTGTCCAGAATCTTGACGGCATTATAAAACATGGTGATGGCAAGTTGGATGGACACTCATTATTTTAAAAACTAAATATTTTGTACTATTTGTGACAATTGGTAAGCAACGTTTGAGGGAGTAGATCTTGTGCAGCCTATCAAAGAGTGCAGTTTATTGCTTTTACTGGATGTTATATAATATGAACAAAGAATATAGTTCCTTCGTTCAGTTTACATCAAAAGGATGACAATAATGTGAACGAGGCGAGCTTTTAAGATAATCGCATTTCATCTTATTGGTTTAGTTTGCACTTTCCGTTATTGATGTTTCAGCTTCATTTATGGTGCATGTCTTGCCAGCATTATTCACCCATGCATGCCATATATATACTTACGCATATACACTACAGGAATATATGATAGAATGGTATCAAACCAATGTAAAACATGCCATTTTAAAGATAGCATGTTCGCACTAGTGTATGTATATATATATATATATATATATATATATATATATATATATATATATTAGAAATAACAAATTTCTAAATCTCTCAGTGAGACTTAAGCAGTAGTGACGCGAAAAAGTAGTTGTATACTGTCAACTTAACGTGACAGTCCCAATAAGGGAATATACTACTGCTGTTTAGCTCTAGGAAGCCAGACCGCTTCCTATTAGGCCTTGACACATTTTTTTCCCCTGTGTCCTTATCTATACAAAGGGGAGACAAACTCCTCCAACCAGCCCAGCCTGCATTCAGCCTCACTGAGAGATTTAGAAATTTGTTATTTCTAATTTTCGTTACCAGTGAATAGTATTTCACTGAAATAGTATATCTATACAAAGCTTGGACAGATTTCTTCAGCTAGCCCGCCGTGCTACTTCAGGCTGATGACGAGCAAAGACTCAGAAACATGTCCCTGAATGCAGGCTGGGCTGGTTGGAGGAGTTTGTCTCCCCTTTGTATGGATAAGGGCACAGGAAAAAAAATGTGTCAAGGCCTAATAGGAAGCGGTCTGGCTTCCTAGGGCTAAACAGCAGTAGTATATTCCCTTATTGGGACTGTCACGTTAAGTTGACAGTATACAACTACTTTATATATATATATATATATATATATATATATATATATATATATATATATATATATATACAGATATAGGGCAGGGAATCGTCAATTAGTAATAAAATTAATAATTAACAATTTTGCCAAGTGAAACGTCGTACCCAATTAACTAAAGGCAGGTTTGTTTTAGTTTTTCTCTTCTGTTTTTTGTTCTGTGTGTGCCATAAATATCGCCATCCGTTAGAGAAAAACTTTGTAGTTTGAAATCAGTAGTTCTTTGACTGCTATTTCTAAATTCTCAGTATGTTGGAGAAGCAACTCATGCTAATCCCTGTATATTTATGATTATATATATATATATATATATATATATATATATATATATGTACATATATATATATATATATATATATATATATATATATATATATATATATATATACACGTGTGTGTGTGTGTATGTATGTGTGTGTGTGTATTTCTTTGTACCTGTGTATATATAGCCGGTCCTTAGATCCATAAGGATAAACACACTCACCCATGCTAGGTGTGTCGCATATTTTTTCCCCATTGAAATATTTATTTTTCTGTAAATTGTAAGTTCATGATCCTTTAACATTCTAATATTTTCTATATCTTTATTTTTAATTTCCGTTTGTTTTTATTAATGGATGTGCGTATGTTTCTGATATTTAATTTTTTTTCAAAATCCAAAGATTTGGCATCCTCCTATAATACACTCCCTTCTTACGTTGTCTGCATCTCATTGTTTTCCCCTCACCGCTCCCTTTTCACCTTTTGTCTTTCTCATTTTTTTCTCATCTCTCTCTGTCCGTTCATTTTTCCTTTTCCTCTTCTTTTTTATTTTTTATTTTCATTTATCCTCTTTTTCTCTTTTTTTTAACTACACCAATTTCTTTTCTCTTCGTTTTCCCTCTTCTTTTTTCTCTTCTTTATATCTCCCCATTTTTCTGTCTCTTCTTTCTTTCTTCTCTCCACCTTTTCCTTATTTTTCTCTCTGCCTTTGGCTCTCTATTTTCTACCCTCTCAACATCTAAAAAGTTTTATCCTTATACTAGTTTTAGCTTAATGGCTGTGGCTACGCTGGAGCACTGCTAACAATGTAACATCTATGTAACATAATGCAATAAGGTGCTTTCCTGGTGATCTGTTGTGATTTAGCATCCAATTGCAACAGCAAAATCTTTGTTAAAGGGATAGGGCTGTACACTAGACCAAGTATACAATGACAGTAAAACAGCACTTTTGCGGGAGCCTACTAGAAGTTTTATTTCTCAAGAAGAAAAAATCAACATCAGCATTGAAAGCTTTCAAAAATTGCCTGCCACTTCTTGTACGAAGAAATGCTGTTGGTGATATGAAATTGAAGCCTCTACTCGTATATCACTCCGAAAATCCAAGTGCCTTCAAGGATGAGGCAGAGTTTAATCTACTTCTAATTTGACATTAAATAAAAAAGGCATGGGTGATTATGAGACTTTTCTCAAGAGCGGTTTACAAATATTTTTAGTCCTATAAAATATGTCTCGCTCATAGGTAGTGCCAGGTATATTTCCAACAAAGTATTGCTCCTGTTAGGTAATGCCTCAAGCTACCCAGTTTATTTGTTTAACTGAGCTTTCTGGTGATGTGAGAGTAGAATATAATGCCATGAACACAACTTCTTTTCTACATTTATTGTTTACTTCAAGGAATATTATCCGAGAAGAACTTGGGAGGATAAACCTACAATTAGTAAATTCTGGAGGAAGCTCAACATAATGGATGTTGTGAATAACAGAGCTGAGTTATGAGATGAAGTGAAACCCTCAGCTTTGAATGGTGCTTGGAAAAATATACGGTCCAGACTGTATCCGTGACATTACAAGTTTTCCACAAGCAGAAAGTCTACATAAAACTCGAAAAGGTATTGTGATACTTGCAAATAATGTGGAGTTTGAAGAAGTGTTAGATTACATGGTTGAGTTGTTAGTGACCCATGGAGAAAGCTGTGAGAGCGAGAACAAACTGAAAACAGAAGAAAATACGAATTTTCCACCAACTATACTTCAATTGACGGCACAGAATATTGTCAAAGGTTTGCACGGCAAAATTTTATTGACAACAATCCAAATCGTGAACGTAACATTGACATTACAAAAGGAGTTTACGATGAGTCCAGTTCTTACACTGAGCTATACGAGAAATGATGCACCGTAAATATCAGCCAACTGTGAATAAGTTCTTCACACCTCAAGCAAATGATTATGACGAACTATAAGATAGAAGTTAGCGCCCTCATCCTCCCAGTAACTCTTATTCTACCACCATGAACTCCTTTCCCTAATACACTGGTCAAACAGAATGTACCCTGTTGCTTATATTTCCTAACGTATTTCTCTTCAAATGTTTTTGTATATACTGTGTATGTTTAGAAATTGTTATTTTCCTGCATTCAAGTAGTCGTGTTGCATGCTCTTTTGTTTTGCCGTTATTTTTTGTCTGAAAAATGTCCGTCGGAAAGCATCGTACAATATAATATGAAACTCAATGGGGTAATAAATTGGCCGCTACGAGATTTCTCGTTTGACAAGATTTTCAGGAAAGCATTACGTCCGTAACACGAAAAATTTATGTATGTGTGGTTTCTGTGTGAGTGTGTGTGTGTGTGTGTGTGTGTGTGTGTGTGTGTGTGTGTGTATGTGTGTGTGTGTGTGTGTGTGTGTATGAGAGAGAGAGAGAGAGAGAGAGAGAGAGAGCAAGAGAGTGAGAAAGAGAGAGTGAGTGTGAAAGAGAGAGAGAGAGAGAGAGAGAGAGAGAGAGAGAGACAGAGAGAGTGTGTATATGTGTGTGCTTGTGACGTTTGTCCACAAGCACGCACGCCTCTCCCCTACTCAGTTACTCCTGCCCCACATCTAGTCACCCACATGTTTCCTGGAACAGAAGTCTTATCAAAAAGGCCCACATATGCGCATACATGAACAATGCAGTAAGCTAAATATTTACATGTGTTGCTGCTGATTGTGATTATGACGATGCTGATGGTAGTGATGATGATAATGATGATGATGATTTTAGTATGTTGTCTCGTATGTCATGTGTTCCTTTTAGCGAATGACTGTTTTTATGTCTGTCCGTCTGTCCTCCCTCACTCCCTCCTTCCATCTGTCCGTCTCTCTGTCCGCCCCTCGCTTGCTCCCTCCCTCCATCTGTCCATTCGTCTATCTGTCTGTCTGTCTATCTATCTATCTATCTATCTATCTATCTATCTATCTATCTATCTATCTATCTAGCTAAAGAAGCCCTAATTACATTACTTATTTTCTTTTCCGTGGCTTAGAGAAGCTACTATCTATGATAGCTATTTAGTTTAAAGTTAAATATATCAACGTCAACTCATAACACTTCGAACAAATTATAAACAACATTTTCATTGAAAGGGTATAACCGTTGTCACCATGTTCTTGTAAACCTATCCCACGTTCTAATTTATGTCCAGAATAGGACACCAAGTTTAGATGAAGAGCCACCAATACACTTCAACTACTTATCGTCACCGACTGTGAATTTCCTCTGGTTCTTTCACTCGTATGACTTAGTTGGCTATCTGTTCATAAGAGTATTTGTCATAATTGTATGATAATATATGACTGCAACGCGAGCGTCCGATAAGCACGCGAGCCCGCGACTTCAAAGTGAAAGCGATCGTTTCAAAGTGACTACATTTCTAAGTATCTTTACGTGGTGAAGATGTTGCAAAAAACAAAAACAAAACAAAACAAAAACTTTACCTGATATACGATGCTATGCTATGCTATACATAGCATTTCAAATTATTGACGTAACATTTATTAATTTTATCTAAAATCTACTCGCTGGAATTCAACGAAATTTCCACCGAATGATGGCAACAGTTACATGCGCGTGGTGTATAAAAAACGTGAGGTTTTGCGGAAGTAAAAACAAACAGCAGCCATTTGCATGATTTCTACGAACTTGTAGTGTTCCAAATTATTAACGGGTGCTCTGATAATCGTGTAATTATACATACACTGGCTAATAAAAAATCTTTTTTGCCCTGAGGCAAGAATGTGGATATGTGTTTTTGCTAATTTTGATGTGGTGAATTCAATTTGCTGAATACTTTTGCTGTATCACCTTTAGTTTGTTTTGCTTTCGCATATCCCATTTTAATTATACTGCATATAAAGGAAACCATGCCAGACTGACTTAAAAGCTTCTCATGCTCTCAGTTTCTTTAAGGTTAGCTTCCCAAAGTCCTTATCCTTCAGCACATCTTGGATATGAGGTCTGGTGAAGATGCCCTCCTCGAGCTTAGCAGAAATCAGAGCTGGGAACAGAGTGTACAAGTGTTGGAAGGCAGCGCCGTTTTTGTCCATAGCCTTCACTAAATTCTTCATTAAACCAAGCTTGATATGAAGAAGAGGAAGAAGCACCTTGTTCATGTCCACTAGAGGATTTTCTTGGACATTGTATTCACCATGCACAAAAGTGCTTTTAGATCCCCAAGTCCTTCTGCTTGTAGTGCTTGGATACAGCACCGCTGTCTCAGAGACAGAAAAATCAACAGTACATTGTGAAGCCCGCTTGCATACCCATAAGGAGCCCAATAACCTTGAGGTCCCCGCAGAGACTCCACTGGTACTGGTTGTACTTGACGGCTTCCAAAAGGAGCTCCATGTTGCCATACGACTCCTTCAAATGAACTGAGTAGGCAATGGGAATGCTGGGGTATTTATTGCCATTGTGCAGGAGTACAGCCTTCATACTTCGCTTGAAAGAGCCTATGAAAAGACGCTTGTCTGAGGGATTGTGTGGGAAACCAAAGAAGGTGAACAAGCCAGAGACATTTGTGCAATAGCACAACTGGTTTTCCATGTCGAAGAATGAAGCAAAGGTTCCATGTCCTTAAACCGGTGCTCCTTACATCTGATTTGACCAGGTGCCACTGCTTGAGCCGAGGTGCCAGGAGCTCTGGCTGCTAGTTAGGTAGATATAAATCACGGGCAAGGGCATTCAGGTCTTCCTACGTGATCCAATGGGGCTCATTGTTGCTTGCTCCAGAATAAACAGAGGCATTGTCTTCAGAAGAGATCGACTTGGCAGCATTGAAACCTGTTATATTTGTTAGATAAAATAACAATCACACACACACACACACACACACACACACACACACACACACACACACACACACACACACACACACACACACACACACACACACACACACAAACACACACACACATATATATATATATATATGCTGACTGGTAAATCTACAAGTTTTTTTTAGTTCTCTCTTTGTTTATTTTCTCTTATTCCTTTCTGTTGAAGAGCGTAGGCTCGAAACGTAAAAGACCTTTTCATATCCCGAGCGTCAAACTAATACACTTGCTTGTCGTTCGTACACCTGTCTTCGTCTTTTGTTTTTCTATAAATTTCTACTATACACACGCACACACACACACACACACACACACACACACACACACATATATATATATACATACATATACATACATGAATAATTATATACATACACACACACGCATATGTATATATATATGTCTATGTGTGTGTTTCTGTATGAATTTGTCGTCACCACCATCGCTTGACAACCGATTTTGGTGCGTTTACTTCCCGTAATTTAGCGGTTCGGCAAAAGAGACCGATAGAATAAGTACCGGGCTTACAAAGAATAAGTGCTGGGGTCGATTTCTTTGACTAAAAGGCGCAAAATGTCTGAAACAAGTAAAAGAATATAAACGAATATGTCCCTTACTAACCAGCTCACTTATTTTAGAACGCTGTGATCTAGATCAGGCATAAGCAACCTTTTTCCATGTGCAGGCGGGATGATGTTTTCTCACCAAAGTCGCAGGTCAGAGCCCTAACTATAGACTTACAAAATATGTATACAAGTGATTATACAAGTATTTGTTTGATAATATAAAAAGGATATTAAAATAAGAGTAAGAGCAAAACAATTTATTACTATAAAACAAATGTAGTTGAATCAGTGAAATAATTTATTCATTCTCATAGGGAGAAAATAGCCATGTAACATTATTCTAATGGGATATTTGGGGTTGATGTTTCTTCACCAACATCTCGATGTTTGAAGAAATGCTAGAGGTGGCTACTCTCAAGTTATTTTCAAAATGATTATCAGTTATTCTTGATCTTGCTTTTGGATTTAGTAGATTTCATTTTTGAGAATAGTTGCTCACATTTATATGTACTCTCAAAGAGTGACATTTTTCTCTAGCAAAATCCACGATCAAGGGGGTAATTTTCTCTAGGTAGGCTTTTATTATTAGTGAATGATCTCTCATTTCCCGTTTTAAAATCTTCATTCCCCTGGAATTCAATTAATTCCATCTGTAATTCCTCGGGAGCCTGGTTAATATTGATATCAAAAGGTGAAGAAAATATATGTAGATTTGTTTCTTGTGATCTGAAATCTTGAAATCTATTATTGAATTTTTCGTTGATCAATTTTACCTCATCTGCATAAGAAGTACAATCGATTTTGCCATGAATTTACAATGTTGGGAAATGGAATGTATTACAATTTCTGAGCTGTCATTTCCACAGTTGCATTTTGTTTTGAAGTGTTTTGATATGACTGTACGACTGATGAATGAATAAGCCCTCTCCTTGCAATTTCAAATTAAGGACATTAAGATATAAAATAAAGTCAATAAGAAAAGCAAGATCACATATCCAGCCATCATCACTCAATTCAGGCATAGACTTTCTTTTCATTTCCATGAATGTAAAAATTTCACTCCTCAGATCATAAAATCGTTTCAGCATTTTTCCTTTGCTCAACCATCGCACCTCACAATGGTAAACCAAATCTGCATACTCTGCCTCGATATCCTCAAGAAATTCTTTAAACTGGCGGTGGTTCAAATCTCGAGATTCTATAAAATTTATACTCGAAACAACCTTGGACATGATATGTTCAAATTTGAGTGACTTGGTGCACAAATTCTCCTGGTGAATCATGCAATGAAAAATGGATAAATCTTTTGTGTTTATATTCATAGAAGCCAATTCTGATCTGATTTTAGAAACTAAGCCTGCTTAACTACCAACCATAGCAGGAGCACCATCTGTTGATAAACCATGAAGGTTTTGAAATGTAGATTAAATCTGGCCATTAACATTTTCAATTCTTGAAAAATATCCTCCCCAGTGGTGGTATCTTTCATTCCCCGAAGACCAAGCATTTCTTCTGTGATATTTAAATCTTCATCAATTCTACGTACAAAACCCGCAAGTTGGGCTGTATTTGACACGTCAGTGCTCTCATCAATAACTAAGGAAAAATATTTAAAATGTGAAGAAAGTCTTTTCAAACCTAATTCTACAACACAAATTAATATTAGTTTCTACAAGACAAACTAATATTATCATTTTCTTTTTTTTTACCTGAACAAAAAATTTCAGCTACTGCTTGTAGGTATTCGTTTACAAATTCACCATCGGAATAATGTTTCGAATGTTTTGCAATTTTCTCGCTAATGATATAACTAGCACAAATAATATTTTCGGTATCTTACGTCTCTTGACAAAATTGTCTGACACTCTTTCAAATCTTTTATCAAATTTTCAACTTTTTGTTTCCTACGTTGACCTTGAAAACTTTCATCATGAGACACGAGTGTTTGGAGATGTAGGGTCTTTTTATATTATATTCTTTAATGACAGAAACTGATTCTGAGCAGAGTAAACACACTGGTTTGTCTTTGATTTGTATGAAAAAATAATCATTGGTCCACTTTTCTTGGAACACTTGAGATTTGTTATCCACTTTTCTCTTTTTTGATGACGACATTTTAGGGTTGGATAATTCGAGGGAAAAATATAGATAGTGGTGATAAATAACGGAGCATATGTTTGAGTGTGAAATATAAACTTTGTATAAGGAAAATACATATTCCTTTTTATTATCAGTGGCTATGGCTTCCACCATACCGTGGGTTCTTATTTCTTTGTCCTTGGGATTATGGTGTGAGTGATATCTTCGGTGTTAACTCCACAAAGTTTGCATCGGTTGTCATATTTTGCTGCTTTTTCTGCATCTCTGTCCCTTTGTGCATCAGCTTTTTAATTAATATTTCATGTTCCTAGATTGCAAACGCATACTCTCTGACGTTGCAGTTTTGTTTATTAACAACTGCTCGGCACATCCCCAGATTCCCTTTTTCCCTGATGCTTGTCCCCAAAGGTGGTCCATTCCCGGGATTTAAACAACAGAATCAAAGAGATTGTGATTTAAATTTTTAACCTCCACCCAGCACCAATCGGTCCGTGCGTGTGAATGTGTGTGTGTGTGTGCGCGCGTGTGCATGGAAAAGATTTACTCACAGAAAGCTATGCTATTAAAATATATTATCTTTTCCATATCTTTTTAAATTCATGCTGTCACCCTAATAAAATTCCGTACACATGCATTCACACGCTGACAGACAGACAGACAGACACACACACACACACACACACACTCATTCACACACACTCACGCACACACACATTCATTCACACCCACTCACGCACGCACACACACACACTCACGCATGCACACACACACACATACACACACACGCACGTATGCATACGCGCGCACACACTCACGGACGCATGCATGCACACACACACACACACACACACAAAAGATTATTCCACTTGAAGGGAAATCGCAAATTATAATAAGCATTTTCCTATGATTGTTTTTTTTCTATTGCTAACAACATCTTCAGAATTGACTTGTCACAGACCTAGCTCACCTCTTCGTCTCTTCCCTTCTCATCACCTCTATTGTGTATTTCTCCCTCTTAAGTACTAAACTAACCACTTCATATAATCGTTTCTTAGAAAAAGCCACTCACCGGAATTCCCGTAGTATTCACATTATTTCATCTGCTGACAGCGACTTCTCATAAACCACATCAACATAGCCTGATTGACAGAGAAGTCCCTCATTTATTCCTTTCTAAACCATACATACCAGTAAATTTAAACTCAGTTTTAATGGGGTTACCATAATTTACTAAAATCATAATTGATATTGTTCCCTTTGTTGTTTAAACGCAGGTTAGCTTTGCTCAAGTATTCTTATGATGCAAAGCATTCTAGTTGTGTCCATCTCATTATTCTTTCATGCATTATATATCTATTTTAGGACTGCGAGTTGCCCGAGTTAGAGCAACGAGATTTGCATTCTGAAGGTAGCACTAGCGACATCAGTACATTATTATTTTTTTGGGGGGGGGGGAAGAGCTGTGCTGACGGCTCTATGTAGGCACTATGAGAATGGTTGTTGTTGTTGGCACTCCGTCGCTTACGACGTCGAGGGTTCCACTTGATTTGATCAACGGAACAGCCTGCTCGTGAAATTAACGTGCAAGTGGCTGAGCACTCCACAGACACGTGTACCCTTAACGTACTTCTCGGGGATATTCAGCGTGACACTGTGTGACAAGGCTGACCCTTTGAATTACAGGTACAACAGAAATAGGAAGAAAGAGTGAGAGAAAGTTGTGGTGGAAGAGTACAGCAGGGTTCGCCACCATCCCTGCCATGGAACTTAATGTGTTTTCGCTCAATAAACACTCACAACGCCCGGTCTGGGAATCGAAACCGCGATCCTATGACTGCGAGTCCGCTGCCCTAACCACTGGGCCATTGCGCCTCCACATGAGAATGGTGCAGGAAGGAGGATACTATCAGCTGAAAACCAGGTCCATATGTATGTATGTATGTATGTATGCATGCTTGCATAAATACATACTCATTTCTTTTTTAAAATTTTAACCAGAAACTGCAGCTATGCTGGAGCTCTACCTCGAAGGCTTTAGTCGCAGAAATCAACCTCAGCACATATTTTTAAAGTCTGCTACGCATTCCATGAACTTTTTCTTTTCCCAAATCACTAAGTTACGGAGACATAAACAAACAAACACCGGTTGTGAAGCAGTGGTTGCAAGACAAACAGAAGCAGAAAGATCTATCTATCTATCTATCTATCTATCTAAGAACTGGGACGAAATCACCAGTAGAGTAATCAAACTCAGCCAAACATGGGCCGAGAGAAAGTTATCTCTAAAAGGTCGGGCGGAGGTGGCTAATGCGTATATCGCATCAGTCATTGATTACCGCCTGACCGTCGTACCTTGTCCCAATGCCACCATCACGAAACTAGAACGCATACTCTTCCGCTTTCTGTGGAAGGGTGGCTTTCCGATGGTGAGGCGATCCATTTGCTGTCAACAACCGTTACATGGAGGACTGGGGATGCCGTGGTTAATGATGCGCAGACATGCGCTGAGACTGCGGCATCTCTGGAACTTCATTGAAGACGGTGAACAGGTGTGGGCGCCGTTTGTGAGGCTCGCCTTCCCGCAGCTCGTCTCACTCACCGAACTGCAAACATGGATCAAAAAGAAACCGAAACTGGGCGATTGGCACCGCGAGTGTCGCCAAGCTCTACAACAGCTCTGCCGTCCGGGATCAAACTTGTGCAACTTACAAACGACCAATGCGTTCTATAGAGGACTAGTGGAGGGGAGGTCCGACGACACTCTCGGGGCAAACCTGGGTGTCGACGAGAAATTCCTAACTCGCCTTTTCAAGACAACGTTCGGGCCGGGGACTATGGATAATTTCCAGAGATCCCTGGCTTGGCAATGCTATCGGGACGCACTACCAGTTCGAGAGAAGGTCTACAGACACGGTTCGAAAACCACCGGACCGACCTGCCCGAGATGCGGTCAGAGCGACGAAACCGTTCTGCACGCACTCGTGCAGTGTCCAGATATTTCAGAGCTGTGGACCTTCGTCGAACGGCTGCTGTCGCGTGTGGGACGAGCCCGCTTATCGGCCGAGTCTATCGTGAATATTGTTCCGCCACCTTCCTTTAAACGGGAAGGAAAAACGGTTTACGTAACACTGATAGCTATGGCGAAAGAATGTGTGTGGTGGACGCGTTTGAAAGGTTTACAAACAAACACTTTCCTCTCTGGTCAGTCCCTCGTCAACTTTTTCAAGTACCACTTGAAAAGGAGGATGAGGATAGAGAGGAAAGCGTTGTCGAATGAAAGCTTCAATAAAAAATGGGTAAATGTGGCAAAATTGGTGAGTATGAAAGACGACACCATTTTAAGCATTAATTTGTAACAAAAAGAGAAAACGAGAGAAAAGGTACTTACTTTTATGTACATTTTGAACTGCCTGAGGTGACCTTGGTGCTTTTTTGTAGGTTTTTCACTCCAAGGATACACCTAAACTGTAAACAATATTTATTCCCGTTTTTGGGAAGATTTATAATTTTTGTACACCACACACCCCAACGATTACAATCCCTATTGATTTGACTTTTCTTTGTGTGTCCCACCCAGCCCACCTCGAAAATGAAAAACTCTACGCTTGTATTTCGTCCAATTTCTGTGTTCAGCCCTGTGTGGCTATAATAAAAACATATCTATCTATCTATCTATCTATCTATCTATCTATCTATCTATCTATCTATCTATCTATCTATCTATATCTACAGTCGAAAAGCACACCCACTGCTGCCATCGACATCCAGTCTACCCTCCGGTTGTTATCGACATCCAAGACGACCGGAGGGTAGGCTGGTCGTCTTGGATGTCGATGGCAGCGGAGGTGGCGAACGCGGAGGTGGCGAACGCGGAGGTAGCGAACGCGTACATCGCGTCCGTCATCTACTATCGCCTGACCATCGTGCCTTATCCTGACCCGTGGTTTTTTCCGAGGTTACCGTGGTCTTTTCCGTAGGCTTTTCTTTCCACGGATAAACCTAATCTATTTCCCCTTTGACGTTATGACATTTCTGTGATACACAATCCCTATTGATCGGCTTCCTTTTTTTTTCTTTCCACGATCCCTTTTGATAGAAATTCTACCCTACCTTTTTTTTTCTTTCCTTCACAAAAAGAAAAGCTCTACTTTGTATCTTGTCCCCTCTGTGTTCAGCCCTGTGTGGCTAATAAAGAAACATATCTATCTATCTATCTATCTATCTATCTATCTATCTATCTATCTATCTATCTATCTATCTATCTAGTTAGCTAGTTAGCTAGCTAGCTACACACATATGCACTTACACACACACGTACTTACGCACACATGCACTTACACACACATATGCACTTACATACACATGCGACGTACTTCTTTCAGATTCCGTCTATCGAATTCTATCAAATTCTCTCTCAAGGTTTCTAGCAACCCTTTATATACTCATGTCACTTATACATTTTGTATTCAATCAGTCTTTATTGCAATCAGCTTTTACTGTGTCTGTGTGTTAGAGCTTTTTTTCTTTATTAAACTATTTAATTTCCCTTTCAGTTATACCCTTTTTAATTTGCTGCCCACTCCCTTTATTTCAAGTAACAAAACGCTAAATGATACCACATCCCGCATGCATATATACAGATATGTTATAAACATACCTTACTCTCGTTCTCTAGCTACGTTTTTTCCTTCTTTCCTCTATTTACCCTTCTCTTTAGCCTTATTCTCTCTCTTTATTTTCTCCCATAGCAACAATGTCATCCCCCTCTCATGTATTAAACTTAATTTTGATTAATCAATTAATTAAATTATTTTGTTCTGTGGTACTCATTTGCCTTGATATGAATTTCACTTCTTAAATCATATCATCATTTTAATTCTATTCTAATTACTTGCAACTTCCTATATCTGATAAGCTGCTTCTAATTCTGCATATTCCTTTATGCAGGTTCATACGAATTTTCACTATCCAATTTTTAAAAAAATTTCGTATATTTTTCTGTTACAGTCAATCGTTTTTATTCAACAGATACTCGATATTTTGCAAAGTAATTGCCAAATAAGCTTTAAATGTTTGTTCGATGAACTGGTGATCATGACTCTTTATAAATACCTATAAACATTAACGATACCACATACTAA